>NC_135829.1:20498353-20740463 GCF_964213995.1 Mustelus asterias | reverse complement strand
GGTGGGTGGGGTGAGGGGGCTCCCAGAGCTGGTGGGATGGGGTGACTTCTTATTCTTTGTGGGAGTTTTATGTTGTGGTGGGCAGGATGCCGTGGTGTGGATTTGGGTAGCATATATCAGATGGGCCAGGGGGTGGAGGGGCAGACCCAGGGGGTGGAGGGGCAGACCCAGGGGGTGGAGGGGCAGACCCAGGGGGTGGAGGGGCAGACCCAGGGGGTGGAGGGGCAGACCCAGGGGGTGGAGGGGCAGACCCAGGGGGTGGAGGGGCAGACCCAGGGGGTGGAGGGGCAGACCCAGGGGGTGGAGGGGCAGACCCAGGGGGTGGAGGGGCAGACCCAGGGGGTGGAGGGGCAGACCCAGGGGGTGGAGGGGCAGACCCAGGGGGTGGAGGGGCAGACCCAGGGGGTGGAGGGGCAGACCCAGGGGGTGGAGGGGCAGACCCAGGGGGTGGAGGGGCAGACCCAGGGGGTGGAGGGGCAGACCCAGGGGGTGGAGGGGCAGACCCAGGGGGTGGAGGGGCAGACCCAGGGGGTGGAGGGGCAGACCCAGGGGTGGAGGGGCAGACCCAGGGGGTGGAGGGGCAGACCCAGGGGGTGGAGGGGCAGACCCAGGGGGTGGAGGGGCAGACCCAGGGGGTGGAGGGGCAGACCCAGGGGGTGGAGGGCAGACCCAGGGGGTGGAGGGCAGACCCAGGGGGTGGAGGGGCAGACCCAGGGGGTGGAGGGGCAGACCCAGGGGTGGAGGGGCAGACCCAGGGGGTGGAGGGGCAGACCCAGGGGGCTCCTGTGTATGGGTTTGAATGTTAGTCCTTTTGAGAGAGGGGGAGTGCGCGAGAGAGAGAGAGAGGAGAGAGAGAGGGAGTGTGGAGAGAGTGGCTGTGTGTGTGTGAGAGTGAGTGCGTGTGTGAGAGAGTGTGTGTGAGACCAGAGTGTGTATATGAGAGTGTGGAGAGTGTGTATGAGAGAGTGTGTATGAGAGAGTGTGTATGAGAGAGTGTGTATGAGAGAGTGTGTATGAGAGAGTGTGTATGAGAGAGTGTGTATGAGAGAGTGTGTATGAGAGAGTGTGTATGAGAGAGTGTGTATGAGAGAGTGTGTATGAGAGAGTGTGTATGAGAGAGTGTGTATGAGAGAGTGTGTATGAGAGAGTGTGTATGAGAGAGTGTGTATGAGAGAGTGTGTATGAGAGAGTGTGTATGAGAGAGTGTGTTAGGATGAGAGAGTGTGTATGAGAGAGTGTGTATGAGAGAGTGTGTATGAGAGAGTGTGTATGAGAGAGTGTGTATGAGAGAGTGTGTATGAGAGAGTGTGTGTATGAGAGAGTGTGTATGAGAGAGTGTGTATGAGAGAGTGTGTATGAGAGAGAGTGTGTATGAGAGAGTGTGTATGAGAGAGTGTGTATGAGAGAGTGTGTATGAGAGAGTGTGTATGAGAGAGTGTGTATGAGAGAGTGTGTATGAGAGAGTGTGTATGAGAGAGTGTGTATGAGAGAGTGTGTATGAGAGAGTGTGTATGAGAGAGTGTGTATGAGAGAGTGTGTATGAGAGAGTGTGTATGAGAGAGTGTGTATGAGAGAGTGTGTATGAGAGAGTGTGTATGAGAGAGTGTGTATGAGAGAGTGTGTATGAGAGAGTGTGTATGAGAGAGTGTGTATGAGAGAGTGTGTATGAGAGAGTGTGTATGAGAGAGTGTGTATGAGAGAGTGTGTATGAGAGAGTGT
This sequence comes from Mustelus asterias, assembly GCF_964213995.1. NCBI lineage: Eukaryota > Metazoa > Chordata > Chondrichthyes > Carcharhiniformes > Triakidae > Mustelus > Mustelus asterias. The sequence continues at coordinate 20,738,744 of NC_135829.1, read as the reverse complement.
GTATGAGAGAGTGTGTATGAGAGAGTGTGTATGAGAGAGTGTGTATGAGAGAGTGTGTATGAGAGAGTGTGTATGAGAGAGTGTGTATGAGAGAGTGTGTATGAGAGAGTGTGTATGAGAGAGTGTGTATGAGAGAGTGTGTATGAGAGAGTGTGTATGAGAGAGTGTGTATGAGAGAGTGTGTATGAGAGAGTGTGTATGAGAGAGTGTGTATGAGAGAGTGTGTATGAGAGAGTGTGTATGAGAGAGTGTGTATGAGAGAGTGTGTATGAGAGAGTGTGTATGAGAGAGTGTGTATGAGAGAGTGTGTATGAGAGAGTGTGTATGAGAGAGTGTGTATGAGAGAGTGTGTATGAGAGAGTGTGTATGAGAGAGTGTGTATGAGAGAGTGTGTATGAGAGAGTGTGTATGAGAGAGTGTGTATGAGAGAGTGTGTATGAGAGAGTGTGTATGAGAGAGTGTGTATGAGAGAGTGTGTATGAGAGAGTGTGTATGAGAGAGTGTGTATGAGAGAGTGTGTATGAGAGAGTGTGTATGAGAGAGTGTGTATGAGAGAGTGTGTATGAGAGAGTGTGTATGAGAGAGTGTGTATGAGAGAGTGTGTATGAGAGAGTGTGTATGAGAGAGTGTGTATGAGAGAGTGTGTATGAGAGAGTGTGTATGAGAGAGTGTGTATGAGAGAGTGTGTATGAGAGAGTGTGTATGAGAGAGTGTGTATGAGAGAGTGTGTATGAGAGAGTGTGTATGAGAGAGTGTGTATGAGAGAGTGTGTATGAGAGAGTGTGTATGAGAGAGTGTGTATGAGAGAGTGTGTATGAGAGAGTGTGTATGAGAGAGTGTGTATGAGAGAGTGTGTATGAGAGAGTGTGTATGAGAGAGTGTGTATGAGAGAGTGTGTATGAGAGAGTGTGTATGAGAGAGTGTGTATGAGAGAGTGTGTATGAGAGAGTGTGTATGAGAGAGTGTGTATGAGAGAGTGTGTATGAGAGAGTGTGTATGAGAGAGTGTGTATGAGAGAGTGTGTATGAGAGAGTGTGTATGAGAGAGTGTGTATGAGAGAGTGTGTATGAGAGAGTGTGTATGAGAGAGTGTGTATGAGAGAGAGAGAGAGAGAGAGAGAGAGAGAGAGAGAGACTGCGTGTGTGCGCACCTGCATATATATATATATGTATATTTGTGTGTATTTTGTCCACTGTGCATTGGGATCACCAGCAGTGTGTGCATGGTTTCACACCCTGCCCACAGACAGGGAGGTTTGACCCAGGCAAACGATGCAAAATTTGCAACTGTTAACCTGTTGGGGCAGCATCCACTCAGCCAGGGTCAGAAATGAAAGGGCAACAGACAGCACTGCCCCCCTCCCCCCCCCCCCCTCCCTCCCTCCCTTCCACCACCTTCCGCCTGCTGACAATAAACCATCTCATTTACATTGCACACAATGCGGCTGACACAATGATAAATGTGACACTCGAATATGTTTCAGGATGGGGTTATGCAACTTACACAGCAGCTGATGTCAAAGATTTGCCCCACATCTCTGCAACTATCTGTTGCTAACGGATATATTCTATGCTTCATGGGCTTGTACAATTGATGCAAGACTTCTGCAGCTTGCTGCAGTCACAGATAACGCGTGCAGCTCACAATTTATGATTCACCACCCGTGACTGTTAAAAACCCACAATTACACTGTTGATGTATTGGTCAGTGTATCTGTACAAGTTCCGCTCTCTTCACTTCATTCAGATTTGTAGGAACAAGTGAGTGATTATGGTACAAGGCTTTAACAGTTGCGTCTGCTGCAGTCTGAACCATGTTATCTGTGCTTCTTGCATTTCCATTGCTTTAAAAAAAAAAGTCCCCTTATCCTGACACTGTGACCAACAGTTGTGTCGTGTACATTTCAGCCATTAAGAAATTGAATTCGCTTCAGGAGAGCAAAAGCAGAGAGAGACTAAAATGGAAGGGAGGCTGTTAAACGCACAAAGCATTTGTGAGAGGAAAGGGAAGAGGGAAGTCATTTCCCACGACCCAAATCCATTGCTGGGCTGCTTTTAAAATGCAGGTCCTGAGTTGGAGAGTTGAGAACAGTGTGTGCTATTAAATTCCCCTTTTGGCAAAACAGTTCAGCCACTGCCACAAAATCAGGACTGAAATTAGCTGAGTGACCCTCCAGTAAACAGCTCAGCTGTGTGTCATAAACCTCCTTCCCCGACTAAAGATAACGTTCCCACCTAGTATTATTTTTTAAAAGCTGAAAATACAGAGGAGGAATGCACTTTTATCTAAAGTGCTTTCCTAAAAACACTTAAAGAGAGGAAAGGTACGCCTGCCAGGAATGATAAAGCCCTGGCTCCCCGCTATACTTTAAAACAAGGCTGCTGGAGACAAATTCAACATTGCACAACAACGTATCCAGAACGCTCATCTCCCACCAGCTGCCATGAAGCTGCATGGTTATTGCACCCATCCTCGATCTGGGTGCCAATCACAAAGATCCAAATCAATTAACAGTGAAAGAGGCGCAGGATTCAAGCCATTTTGTTCTAGCAAGCATCCTGTTAAATAAGATGCAATTATTTTTAAAGCAAAAAACTGAACAAGCTGCTTTTTTCCCATTCTTTCACAGGATGTGGGTGTCAGGGAAGGGGGGGGGAGGGTGGGGAGAGGAGAGAAGAGAAGAGTGACATTATCTCTTTTGATCAATAATTTCACGTAGAAATCAGTGGCGCAATGGTTAGTGCTGGCTGCCTCACAGCACCAGGGACCCGGGTTCAATTCCCAGCTTGGTCACTGTCCGTGTGGAGTTTGCACATTCTCCCCGTGTCTGTGTGGGTTTCCTCTGGGTGCTCCGGTTTCCTCCCACAGTCCAAAAGACGTGTTGGTTAAATGCATTGACCATGCTAAATTCTCCCTCAGTGTACCCGAACAGGCGCCGGAGTGTAGCGACTAGGGGATTTTCACAACTTACATTAACAACTTCATTGCAGTGTTAATGTAAGCCTACTCGTGACAATAATAAATAAACTTTAAATATATATTGAAGATTGAAGCCATTGTCTTCAGTCCTGGTTCCAAACTCCGCTCCCTCTCTCTGCCTCTTTATTATCTCATGTAGAGCGTTCACAATCATTGAATCATTGTAAGTTTTCAATTACATTACAACACCAGCACTAAGATTGCCTATTTCCACCTTCACAACATCACCTGTCTCTGCCCTGCCTCGGCTGAAACCACTCACCTATGTCTCTGCTACCTCCTGGCCTGACTGTTCTAACAGACACCCGGCCGACCTCCCGCATGCTACCCTCCACAACCGCAGGTCACCCAAACCTCTGCCGCCTGGCTCTTTATTTGCATCAAATGCCATTCAACCATCATCCCCATGCTCACCGAGCTAAGGCTCAAAATTCTAAAGATGGTCATCAGATCCCTCCATGTTCTGACCCCTCCCCATTGCTAAAAGAACAGACACCCTGACAATGATCACACTGCTCTTTATGGGAGTGCGCTATGCAAATAAGCTGCTTTGTTTCCGACAACCGTGGCTGCCTTCAAAATTATTTCATTGGCTGTAAAGTGTTTTGTGACATCCCGTGCTCACTAAAGGTGCTATATAAATGCAAGTCCTTCCCTCGTTTTGTTTAGAGCAATGGTCTTTGGTGTCAACCAGAAAGATGTGGCAGAATGCGAGGACCACCCAGGTTCTGAAAGATTATTTGACTTTGAATGATCTTTTCTCCTGCCTGCCAAAATTGTTCCCCTTTGGTTGGCTTGTTGGATGTGCCAAATAGAGAGGTTTGTAAGACCATGAGGCACAGGAGCCGAATTAGGCCACTCGGCCCATCGAGTCTGCTCCACCATTCAATCATGGCTGATATTTTTCTCATCCCCATTCTCCTGCCTTTTCCCCATAACCCCTGATCCCCTTATTAATCAAGAACCTATCTATCTCTGTCTTAAAGACACTCAATGACCTGGCCTCCACAGCCTTCTGCGGTAAAGAGTTCCACAGATTCACCACTCTCTGGCTGAAGAAATTCCTCCTCATCTCTGTTTTAAAGGATCGTCCTTTTAGCCTGAGATTGTGCCCTCGGGTTCTAGTTTTTCCTACTAGTGGAAACATCCTCTCCACGTCCACTCTATCCAGGCCTCGCAGTATCCTGCAAGTTTCAATAAGATTCCCACTCATCCTTCTAAACTCCAACGAGTACAGACCCAGAGTCCTCAACCGTTCCTCATACAACAAGCTCTTCATTCCAGGGATCATTCTTGCGAACCTCCTCTGGACCCTTTCCAAGGCCAGCACATCCTTCCTTAGATATGGGGCTCAAAACTGCTCACAATACTCCAAATGGGGTCTGACCAGAGCCTTAAACATGCTCAGAAGTACATCCCTTCTCTTGTATTCGAGCCCTCTCGACATGAATGCTAACATTGCATTTGCCTTCCTAACTGCTGACTGAACCTGCACATTAACCTTAAGAGAATCTTGAACAATGACTCCCAAGGTTCCTGTGCTGCGTACAATTTCTCCCTCACCGCGGTTCAAGGTGTGAAGCAGGAATAGCAGACAGACATGGAAATTCATGCAGATTATTTCAAGACAATTTGTTTTAATGCAAAATTGGGTCGCAGACCTTCAGGGTATTAGTATTGTCATAGCTGCTCATTAGTACCCAGTACAGCAGCCCCTACGTGTAGCAAACTTGATCTCAAGTGCCTGCCTTCAGAGGTCACTGGGTAGAACTCTGGAATTTCCCACTAGGTTCCAGCATTTGAATTTTGATTGTGAGTAATCATTTGAACACCCGACTGCAATAGCTTGTCTTCTTTGGACGAGATGTTAAGCCAAGGCCCCACCTGCCTGGTCAGGTGGATGCAAAAGATCCCTTGGCACTATTACAAGGAAGAATAGGGCAAGTGGCCCTGTTGTCATAGAATCCTTACAGTACAGGAGGCGGCCATTCGGCCCATTGAGTCTGTACCGACCACAATCCCACCCAGGCCAATTCCCGTAACCTCACGGCATTTACCCTGCTAATCCCCCTGACACTAGGGTCAATTGAGCATGGCCAATCCACCTAACCTGCACCTTTGGACTGTGGGAGGAAACCGGAGCACCCGGAGGAAACCCACACAGACACGGGGAGAACGCGCAGACTCCACACAGACAGTGACCCAAGCAGGAATCGAACTCTGGCTTGCTTCAGGAGATCGGCTGCTCGTTAGACTGAAATGAAGACACTTATTGTGGAAAGATTGTAGCTTTTAAAAAGAAAGCCACAGGCCCGCTCACCACCCTGGCGCTGTTTCTAATATGCTGATGGGGCAGAGGATTGCAATTCTTTGCCTTCAATTAGCACCTGTTTGTAATCTTAGCCATTTCTCTGCTGCCTGCCTTGCTCTGCCATGTCCTCTGTTTACACAATTTCTCTATCCGAGGATCATATTGAACACACAAAATAGGATTCCAAATAAACCTGTTGGACTTTAACCTGGTGTTGTGAGACTTCTTACTGTGCCCACCCCAGTCCAACGCCAGTATCTCCACATAATGCAAAATAGGAGCAGGAGTAGGCCACGCGACCTCACGAGCCTGCTCCACCATTCAGTAAAATCATGGCTGATCTGTAGGTGTTGCGTTCCCTTTGATTCCCCCGCCTAACAAGAATCTATCTACACCTGTCTTAAAAATACTCAATGATCCCGCCTCCATCGCCTTCTGAGGCAAAGAGTTCAAAGGTCGCACAACCCTCTGGCAGAAAAAAATTCTCCTATTCCCTGTCCTAAAAGGGGGACCCCAAATTTTGAAACAGCACTATCTAGTCCTGCACTCGCCCACAAGCAGAAACATCCATTCCACATTCACCTCGTCAAGGACGTTCAAGATCTTATATACTTCAATCAAGTCATCCTTCACTCTTCTAAATACCTTCTAAAGGCCTTTCCAGCCTATCCTCAAAAGACAACCCGCTCATTCCAGTATTAATCTAGTAAACCTCCTCTTAACCACTTCTGATGCAATTAAATCTTAAATAATTTCTTAAATAAGGAGACCAAAACCACACACGATATTCCAGATGCAGCCTCACCAATGCCCTGTAGCATAACATCCTCACTTTTATGTTCCAACTCCTCTTGTAATAAAAGGATAGCAATCCGTTAATCTTCTTGGTTACATGCTGCAACCTGCATACTAACTTTGTGACTCATGTACTAGAACACCTAGATCCCTCTGCACCTCAACAGACTTGGGTTACAGCTTCAACATAACATTAGCAACCTTCTCCCACGCCCTCCCCACTGAATGTATCATAAATCTCCAACAGAAAGATAATTTTATGAACAAAAATTAAATTGTGGATTAGCCATTTCCATTTTTACCTTATGATTAGGAAAGGTCTGTTGACTGGAGCATAGCAACCAATACCGAGATCATACATAACCAATCTGTGACTCACCCGCGTGCTCGTCCCACTACATCTTTCTTTTCTAGCCAGTGTTGTCCCTGTTTATACAGGCCCCGGTCATCAACAGCATTGTTGTCACCTTTCGTCAGGAATTTGATGTCTCCGTTTTCCCTAGAACAGGAGAATAGAAGTTTGCTCACAATGTTTTTACAATCTGCAAAATCCTAGAAGTGCGACGTACGAATGTAGAAATTCTGTTAGTCCAAACAACGTATATTCATATTGCATTTTTTAACCAGAGTAATGTTCCAAGGCGCTTCAGAAAAGTGTTATCAAACAAAGTCTTACAAAGTAAAGTTTATTTATTAGTCACAAGTAAGGCTTACATTAGCACTGCAATGAAATTACTGTGAAAATCCCCTAGTCGCCACACTCCGGCGCCTGTTCGGGTCAATGCACCCTAACCAGCATGTCTTTCGGACTGTAGGAGGAAACTGGAGCACCCAGAGGAAACCCACGCAGGAACGTGCAAAACTACACACAGTCATCCAAGCCGGGAATCGAACCCAGGCCCCTGGCGCAGTGAGGTAGCAGTGCTAACCACAGTGCCACCCCCAACACCAAACCGCACAAGAGATATTGGGACAGGGACAGTTTTAATGAGCATCGTAAAGGAGGAGAGAGAATTAGAAAGAATTCGGGGAAGTTATGCCAGAGCTTTGAAACTCGGCAGTTAAGCACGGCTGCCACTGGTGGGGTGATGGAAATCAGTCACATGCACAAAGCCAGACTTGGAGGAGCGCAGAGATCTCAGAGGGCTGTAGGACTACATAGAGGTTAGAGAGATAGGGAGGCTCGATAAAAAGGATACAAGAGATCTTTTATGAAAAACAACTAAGTTTTGTTTAAAATTAGCACTTTAGTAAGTAGCCCAGAGACACCTAAACTGCTGAATAGCAGAAAAGCTGCTCCAGTGATTTCACCCAAAGAGACTTCAGTGCAAAACATCAACTAATTCACCGAGATTTTTAAAAATGGTCCTTTTCCAGAATGTGTGGTCATTATCACAACACAAACTCACCTTATGTTAGGTGTTTGTGTAACACAATCCGACGTGTGGGTTAGGTTGATTGGCCATGCTAAATTGCCCCTTAGTGTCAGGGGGATTAGCAGGATAAATATGTGGAGTTATGGGGATAGGGTTTGGGTGGGATTGTTGTTGGTGCAGATTTGACGGGCTGAATGGCCTCCTTCTGCACTGTAGGGATTCTATGATTCTAACCTAACCGGCACATCTTTGGACTGTGGGAGGAAACCGGAGCACCCAGAGGAAACCCACGCAGACACGGGGAGAACGTGCAAACTCCACACAGACAGTGACCCAAGCTGGGAATCAAACCCGGGTCCCTGGTGCTGTGAGGCAGCAGTGCTAACCACTGTGCCATCTCATACGTCCACATTTTTGTTTTGCTGGTTCAGTTTTCTCACGTCTTTCTTAATTCCTTTGCTTTGTGTTTGGGTAGCTTTTCCGCCATTCACACCTCATCTAGGCACATCTTTTGTTTCTCCATTTTCCTCATTACAATTCGATCCGGCTTTTCACCACAAAACCGTTGCTGTTTATTCTCTCCTGTCTTTCACCCGATTGGAGGCCTTTAATTTTGTTCTTCTTCCCACTCCCCCTCTTCTTCAGTTTTCTCCATTCTGGTGAATGGTCATGGGCTCGAAACGCTAACTCCATTTCTCTCTCCACAGACGCTGCCAGGCCTGCTGCTTGCAGAATTTTCTGCTTTCATTTCAGATTTCTAGCATCCATGGTATTTTAATTATTTTCCTGCCCCTACCCTGAGGGAAATTAAAAGCCTCTGTATGTATATATGGACCTCTCTCCTCAGTGGGTGGCCAATGTCAGTGCAAACCCTCTTCACAACAGTAAAGGCAGCACACAATACACTGTACCAGTTCTTCATTTTCCCCAAAACTTCCAAACATAAACACTGAAATCAAAAAGTGCGCATGCTAGTGTGACGATACTGTGCCTTTAAGAAATTCTGAAAGACGTGGTTAGGGTGCATTGGCCACGCTAAATTCTCCCTCGGTGTACCCGAACAGGTGCCAGAGTGTGGGATTTTCACAGTAACTTCATTGCAGTGTTAATATAAGCCGACTTGTGACACTAATAAATAAACTTTAAAAACTTTGAATTTGTATCACGTTTCTTGTGAAGGTGTTAAGATTCAACTCTGTTTAAATTGTTCCGCTTTCGAGCGACACAGTGGTTCAGACTGCAGTCTCACAGCGCCTGGGGCAGGGTTCGATTCCTGGCTTGGGTCACTATCTGTGCTGAGTCCGCACATTCTCCGTGTTAGTGTGGGTTTCCTCTGGATGCTCCGGTTTCCTCCCACAGTCCGAAAGACGTGCTGGTTAGGGTGCATTGATTTGATTTGATTTATTCTTGTCACATGTATTATACAGTGAAAGGTATTGTTTCACTGTATATTGATACATGTGACAATAATAAATGAAATTGGCCATGCAGTGGCCACATTCCTGTGCCCGAACAGGCACCGGAGTGGGGCGACTATGGGATTTTCACAGTAACTTCATTGTAGTGTTAATGTAAGCCTACTTGTGACACCAACAAAGTAAACTAACCTTGTCTGCTCCAGGCATTCCACCTGCTGAGAATGCAGAAGAATAATTGCCCCTAGTTATTGGGGTGTTTGTTTTAATCTGAGTTAATGCAGTTTTGTTTATTTTTTGGCTTATTCCATAGGGTTTCAGAGTAGGGTTTAATTAGGTTGACTCACAAGAGTGTGTCATGTGTTAATGGGAGGAGTTATGCTTATGGAGGGAAAAAAGCAGGCAGTTTCTGCTTGGATTGGCAAGGAACAAGGAGCACTTCTCTCTCTCTCTGGAGATTGAAGCCTGGGACCTGCTAGAAAATAGGTATCTCTCTCCAGAGGTGTTCTGGAGATTTGGGGACTAGCAGCCTCCATACAAGCACGTAAGCCTGATGTTTGCTAACTGATTTCATTTGCTAACTGATTTTGAAGAGGAGTTTATGTCTATGAGGAATATTGCTTAAATTGGAACTAATAGAGATAGGCTAGCAGTTAAGGATTGTATCTCGTTATGTTTAAATATTTCTTAGAATCCCTACAGCACAGAAAGAGACCATTCGGTCCATCGATTTCAATTGGTAAAAGTTAATTTTTTGTTATAGTTAAATTGTATTGTTAAAATAAAGTTTGTTTTAATAAAAGTTTCACAGTGTGAATAGAATCACATCTGGAAGGAAACACCTTATCCTCACCCTAATGCCAAAATCAAAAATAGTTGGGGTCCAGTCTAACTTCACAATATATCTTGGTGTTTCTGATCTGGTCCCTAACATTAGCTACATTAATACTGATTATTCTTCAGTTCCTTCATTCCACTTTCCCAGTGCCAATCCACTCGGTGGCAGAACAGCCGCATCCCTCTTGGGGATGTGGGAAGAGGACAGGATGAGAATGGGGTATAGGTTCCCTGACTGGGTATTGTCCCTACGAATCATCAACCTACAGAGAAATTTGGGGGAGTAAATTACACTCAAAGATTCTACCATTCTGCTGTGCAGTGCAATAAATTGTCACGAGACATTAACTCAAGCCAGTCAACACCTTAAAGAATGATTTCCAGTTTATAAACCACCAGGATCCCTGGATTAGAAGCACATACTTCTCATGGATTTTCAGCACTCGGTGTACTATTGGAATTTCTCGTCCTTCAATTCTGAAAACCACTATTTCGCCAACTCGGATGGGATCTTCCACACGGTTGGTCAGGAAGAGAAGGTCACCTCTGTGGAAGGCAGGCTCCATACTCCCACTGAAAGAAGAGATATATCAGAGTGTCAGCCTGATCCTTTTTACTGCAGAGATGAGACATTTCACAGGATTCTGGGATAAAATCTCCCAAAATCATCCCTATTGCAATTGTGATTCCACCAACGTTTGCAGTTTCCTGGTGCCTTGCCTGGTGACTAATTCCTCAAGTGATCCATCCCTGTCAACCTAACCCTCACTAGATAGCAGATTGTCTCCAGCAGATGTCACTGGGTGACAATGAGCAAATCTACCCGTCTATAATTTGTTTGTCGGTTTATTTTCAAATGTTTCGGGATCACATCGAGTCAATTTGCATCAGTGATTGAATCAAATCTCACCAATCCTACACTTCTGTCCACTTACTAGAAACTCATAAATAACACTATACCCATTCACTGGCCGAGTCAAGCATATTTAATAAGTGAAAATGCTGGAAACACAAATCAGAAAATATCTGTAGGGAGGGAAACAGAGTCAGCATTCTGTACTAACGACCGCTCATTGACCTGAAACATTAACTGTTTCTCTCTGCCCGTCCTACCCAGCGCTTGCAGCGTTTGTTTTTACTTCCAATTTCCAGTACCCACAGTGTTTCGTTTCATAGAACCCCAAACATACTTAAACCATTCGGCCCTTCGAGCCTGCTCCACCATTCAATAAGGTCATTGGTTGATCTGATGTGACCTCAATGCCACTTTCCTGGCTCGCCTCTTTACTCTCTGACTCCCCTGTCAATCAAAAATCGAATTCAACCTTAAAAAATACACAATGACCCAGCTTCTACTGCTCTCTGGTGGAGAGAGTTTCAAAGGTTCACGACTCTCATGGGGCGGCGCAGTGGTTAGAGCTGCTGTCTCACAGCGCCAGGGACCCGGGTTCAATTCTGGCCTCGGGTCACTGTGTGGAGTCTGTACGTTCTCCCAGTGTCTGCGTAGGTTTCCTCCGGGTGCTCCGGTTTCCTCCCACAGACCGAAAGATGTGCTGGTTAGGTGCATTGGCCGTGCTAAATTCACCCTGTTCCCCTCCAAGTCGCTGATCATACTGACTTGGAAATGCATTGTCATTTGTTACATGACACTGGGTCAAAATTCTGAAACTTCCTCCCCAACAGCACTATGGGTATGGACGGCAGCGGTTCAAGGCAGCAGCTCACCACCACCTCCTTGAGGGCAATTCTGGACGGGCAATAAACACTGGCCTAACCAGTAACGCCCACCTTCTCTGAAGTGCTTCTAATGCAATTGTGTCCTTTCCTAAATGAGACCAGAACTGTACACGGTTACTAGTCTCACCCTGTACAACTGTATCAAAACATTCCTGCTTTTATATTCCATTCCCCTTGCAATGAACAATACTTACTTTGTATTTCTAATCATTTGCTGCACCTGAATGTTTGTGATTCATGTACCCGGGTCCCTAGATTTAATGAACATTTCTAACTAAGTGTTTCTGCCACCCAGACAAGACCATTAAAAATGAAGTAGCAGTTACGATATGTGGATGGTGGAGTTCCAGCATTTGAAAGAGGTTGCTTACAAAACAGTGACATGTAGGACACAGCGATTCATGTCGAGCAGACGGGAATTAAGACAAACACACAGATCCCTACAACAGATCCGGAGACCCTGAAGAGTCGCTGAGAATTCGTACCGGAATAAAAGAACAATCGGTTTATCACTTACCTGAGTACAACTACAATCGGACTTTCACTTCCTGTTAGAACCATTAACCCTTTCCAGATCATCAGTGCGGAAGACACAATCATTCCAAAATTCAGCACCTGATAGTACAGCTGGAAGGAGAATCAGTGGATTAAGTTCGCGGCAATACTTCCCGTTTACATTTCACTAAAGTTTGAACAATGTCGAGCAAAACTTCGATTTATCTGCACTGGTCTCACGCTCCCAATGAGTCTCATCCCAGTCCATCTTTCAGTCCAGTTCACTTGTAAAACCTGTTGCTGACACTATCCACAGCTGAGTGGAAAACAGAACATTGTGATGCAGAGACAAAAACAGAGAAGGCTGGAAAAACTCAGCAGATCTGTTGGGAGAGAAAACAGTTAACATTTTGAGTCTGTTTGACTCTTCACCAGATGTAGAGGCAAATAGACTCGAAACATTCACAGAATCGTAGAATCCCGACAGTGCGGAAGGAGGCCATTCGGCCCATCGAGTCTGCACCGACCACAATCCCACCCAGGCCCTATTCCCGTAACCCCGTTTATTTTCCCTGCTAGTTCCCCTAACACTAAGGGGCAATTTAGCACGGCCAATCAACCTAACCCGCACATCATTGACTCAGTTTCTCTCCCCACAGACGCTGCCAGACCTGCTGAGATTTTCCAGCAGTTTCTGCTTCCAGCATCCGCAGTATTTTGCTGATTATGATAATGAGCATTGAGACCAGCGCCATAAACAACACATTCTAAAGAGCACAGCTGAAAATATTCAGAACAGAAAAACCAGAATCAGTCACGTCAAATTAGATGCTGGTAACAAGCCAAGATAAAAACTTTAAAAAGCGCGATCTCCATTTCTTAAAGCTAGACATTAAACTGATCTGAACATCTAAAGAGAATGGTTAGGGCTTTGCCCAAACACACAGTAACTGCAGCTGGATAATCACGGAGTCCTCCAACAGCCAACCCAGCACATACTGGACAATAACTCAGCAATAAGAGAAAATGCTGGAAAATCTCAGCAGGTCTGACAGCATCTGTGGAGAGAGAATAGAGCCAATGTTTCCAGTCTGGATGATCCTTCATCAATTTTAATTTGATTTATTGTCACATGTATTAACAGTGAAAAGTACTGTTCGTTGTGCGCTATACAGACAAAACATACCATTCATAGAGAAGAAAAGGAGAGACTACAGAATGTAGTGTTACAGTCATAGCTAGGGTGTAGAGAAAGATCAACTTAATGCGAGGTAGGTCTGTTCAAAAGTCTGACAGCAGCAGGGAAGAAGCTGTTCTTGAATCGGTTGTGCGTGACCTCAGATTTTTGTATCTTTCTCCCGGTGGAAGAGAGAATGTCCGGGGTGCGTGGGATCCTTAATTATGCTGGCTGCTTTGCCGAGGCAGTGGGAAGCGTAGAAGAGTCAATGGATGGGAGGCTGGTTTGAGAGATAGATTGGGCTACATTCACGACCTTTTGTAGTTTCTTGTGGTCTTGGGCAGAGCAGGAGCCATACCAAGCTGTGATACAACCAGAAAGAATGCTTTCTATGGTGCATTGGTAAAAGTTGACGAGGCTGACGACGGGTCATCCAGATTCGAAACGTTGGTTCTATTCTTTTGACTTAGTGACTAACTCAGCAAGACGCATTCCTTTACTTTCGCCCCGTGTCTCACTTTGCCTGTAGAATTTTGCATGTTTCCAAATCCATTATTTGGTGAAATGGTAACTCGTGGCAGCAAGCTAGTGTAGAATGCACCAACTACAATGCAAATCAGCCTTCCAACACACCGGCAATTTCAAACAATTCACTACACATTCTGTCATCTGGCCAATTCTGAATCACCTGACTTGATATCTTGGGGTTTAGAAAAGCACGAGCTGCAAAGTGTTGGTTTAAGATACTATTAGAGGCCTATCAAAATCTGACAATTGAATGGCACATTCCCTCTACATCTGGGAACCTGTGTAAACAGTGCAAAGCAACTGTGCAACTCTTCTCCCAGACTGAGGGAATATTAATGAGCAGCACAGACTCCATACCTGAAGTTTGCAGTTCAGAAGTTTTAACTTTATTTAATTAGTGTCCCGTTGGAGGAAACCGGAGCACCCGGAGGAAACCCACGCAGACACGGGGAGAACGTGCAAACTCCACACAGACAGTGACCCGAGGCCAGAATTGAACCCGGGTTCCTGGTGCTGTGAGGCAGCAGTGCTAACCACTGTTCCACCCATAATCAAGATTCAATGTCAGATACAGAGAGGGAAAGATAATCTGGATTGAGAGAAGAAAAAGACAATGAAAGTTTTTATAATCTCTGTTGATGGCTATAACAACTTCAATTCCAAAGTTAATTTTCAGTACCACAGAGGTTGTCTGCAGTAATTAAGATTTATAGTGCCGTTCAAAGGATGTTGATACTGAATGTCTGATTTAACTGTGGTGAGATTAGTCCATCTCCATGCTGTCAGGACAGGAATTTCACACCATTGCATACACATCAATGGAGAGCCAGAAGGGAAGACAGCACATCTCAAACAACGACTTCCAGATGTGTGTTCAACTGTACCTTGTGCACTCACTACACTCCAGTTATCACATGAATAATACTAAATTTGTTAGCCTCATTTTATAGACATCAGAATCAACATAGAAAAGTTTAGCTTATGCGCAGCTGGACTACCAGCAGAGACAAAAAGAAATTGATTTGCTGTTAAGGCTAATCTGGTTCACCAATAACCTTGAGGTAAGGGATTCCGACATTCGTACCCAGCTTGGCATGTGACTGTAGTTCACAAGACATCATTGGCTTAGAAACTGTGCCCCAACAAAACAATTAATTGCAACTGAAAGCAGTCGCCCACCATCTTCTCAGTAACGAGCGATGGGCAAAGCATGTGGCAGTGTCACTTACAGCAAATTAACTAATTTTAAAAAGCAGCTGTCACTTATACCCATAAGTATTTTTTTTGCTAAAAGTCAATTATTTACTGTTTATTCCCTGGCACCTCGTCAAGGACAGCATTCAGGGATTTAGACAGTTGATTAACAAACAGGAATCTCTCTCAATAAATCAGCTGAGCATTCCTCAAGGTGTTCTAGTTCCAATTTCCGCTACTCAGATAGCGGCTTTTAAAAGGAACACGTTGAAACAAGCTTGAGCAGGGACCATCATTCTCCAGAGTCCAGACTATCCACGAGTCATAGAACAGAAATCCCTACAGTACAGAAGCAAGCCCTTTGGCCCATCGAGCCTGCACTGACACCAATCCCACCCTATCCCCTGACCCTGCTAATCCCCCTGACATGAGGGTCAATTTAGCACGGCCAATCAACCTAACCCGCACATCTTTGGAGTGTGGGAGGAAACTGGAGCACCCGGAGGAAACCCACACAGACATGGGGAGAACGTGTAAACTCCACACAGGCAGTGACCCAAGCCGGGAATTGAACCCGGGTCCCTGGCGCTGTGAGGTGGCAGAGCTGATCCCTGTGCCAGAGTCAGATAACAAAATTAGCACCTGATCAGCAGGCAGGAAAATACAGTGTGCATCCTCTATTTCTGATTTGAACTGGACCAGCCACATAAATACTGTGGCTACAAGAGCAGGTCAGAAGCTGGGAACTCTGTGGCGAGAAACACCTCCTGATTCCCCAAAGCCTGTCCACCTTCTACAAGGCACAAGTCAGGAGTGTGATGGAATACTGACTGTAGCTCCAACAAAGAACAATACAGCACAGGAACAGGCCCTTCGGCCCTCCAAGCCCGCGCCGCTCCCTGGTCCAAACTAGACCATTCTTTTGTATCCCTCTATTCCCACTCCGTTCATATGGCTGTCTAGATAAGTCTTAAACGTTCCCAGTGTGTCCGCCTCCACCACCTTGCCTGGCAGCGCATTCCAGGCCCCCACCACCCTCTGTGTAAAATATGTCCGTCTGATATCTGTGTTAAACCTCCCCCCCTTCACCTTGAACCTATGACCCCTCGTGAACGTCACCACCGACCTGGGGAAAAGCTTCCCACCGTTCACCCTATCTATGCCTTTCATAATTTTATACACCTCTATTAACTCTCCCCTCATCCTCCGTCTTTCCAGGGAGAACAACCCGTTTACCCAATCTCTCCTCATAACCAAGCCCCTCCATACCAGGTAACATCCTGGTAAACCTCCTCTGAACTCTCTCCAAAGCCTCCACGTCCTTCTGGTAGTGTGGCGACCAGAACTGGACGCAGTATTCCAGATGTGGCCGAACCAACGTTCTATACATCTGCAACATCAGACCTCAACTTTTATACTCTATGCCCCGTCCTATAAAGGCAAGCATGCCATATGCCTTCTTCACCACCTTCTCCACTTGTGACGTCACTTTCAAGGATCTGTGTACTTGCACACCCAGGTCCCTCTGCGTATCTACACCCTTTATGGTTCTGCCATTTATCGTATAGCTCCTCCCTACATTATTTCTACCAAAATGCATCACTTCGCATTTATCAGGATTGAACTCCATCTGCCATTTCTTTGCCCAAATTTCCAGCCTATCTATATCCTTCTGTAGCTTCTGACAATGTTCCTCACTATCTGCAAGTCCTGCCAATTTTGTGTCGTCCGCAAACTTACTGATCACCCCAGTTACACCTTCTTCCAGATCATTTATATAAATCACAAACAGCAGAGGTCCCAACACAGAGCCCTGCGGAACACCACTAGTCACAGGCCTCCAGCCGGAAAAAGACCCTTCCACTACCACCCTGTCTTCTGTGACCAAGCCAGTTCTCCACCCATCTAGCCACCTCCCCCTTTATCCCACTTTATCAACACTCAAGAAGCTCGACTATCCAGGACAAAGTGACTCACTTGGTTGACACTCCATCCACCACCTTAAACATTCATTCCCTGCACCAACACACAGTGTGTACCATCCACAAGACGCACTGCAGCAACTCATCAAGGCTCCTTGCACATCACCTTCCAAATCCATGATCACTACCTTGAAGGACAAGGGCAGCAGACTCATGGGAACATCACCATCTTCAAGTTCCCCTCCAATCGACACACCATCCTGACTTGGAAATATATCATTCCTTCACCATCACTGGGTCAAAATCTTCGAAAACTCTTCCTAACAGCACTGTGGGTGTACCTGCACCAAATGGATTACAGCAATTCGAGAAGACAATTCACCACCATAGAGTCAGAGAGGTTTACAGCATGGAAACAGGCCCTTCGGCCCAACTTGTCCATGCCGCCCTTTTTAAAAAAAAAACCCCAAACTAGTCCCAATTACCCGCATTTGTCCCATATCCCCATCGTACCCATGTAACTGTCTAAATGCTTTTTAAAAGACAAAATTGTACCCGCCTCTACGACTACCTCTGCAGCTTGTTCCAGACACTCACCACCCTCTGTGTGAAACAATTGCCCCTCTGGACACTTTTGTATCTCTCCCCTCTCACCATAATCCTATGCCCTCTAGTTTTACACTCCCCTACCTTTGGGAAAAGATATGGGCTATTTAGCTGATCTGTGCCCCTCATTATTTTATAGACCTCTATAAGGTCACCCCTCAGCCTCCTATGTTCCAGGGAAAAAAGTCCCAGTCTATCCAGTTTCTCCTTATAACTCAAACCATCAAGTCCCGGTAGCATCCTAGTAAATCTCTTCTGCACTCTTTCTAGTTTAATAATATCCTTTCTATAATAGGGTGACCAGAACTGTACACAACATCTCAAGGGCAATTAGGGAGGGAGGGGCAATAAATGCTGGTCCAACCAGAAAAGCCCACATCACAAATGTGCACGATAAGGATGTGCTAATCAGCAATGTGTACATCAAACTCCACTTGCCACCTTTTGAATTTAACACAGCAACATATTCAAGCTTCATTGATGGAGTACAGGGGGAACATTAGCAAAACATGAGCCACAAGTCAGTGGAATATTAATAAACTGTGCATTTGACAAAGGAGACCACTCAACCCATCGACTCCCTGACTGTTAAAGGAATGCTTGGAATCTGTGACAATGAAATCTAGACTCCCACCTTCCCCGGCACGAACACAGTAAACTCATTTCTAACTGAACATTCACATTACTTTTTTTTGCAACAAAAGCCACTCAGATCTCAAAGGACCTGGATCCTGTTTGTGCCAAAATACAAATGTTCCCGAATGTAATCAAATGCCCGTCGGTTTCTGCAGCACGGGAGGGGTGCATGTTGTCAGCAGCGACTCTCCACGACGCTGCTTCCACCAGGCTTTCAGCATTCCAGATGGAACCAACCAACTCTTCTCAAAAGCATAGTCATCATTACCACATCACGGGCTCTCAATGTTCAATCCAAATTGAGGCGTTCCTGTCAATTTTTCCCTCCAACATGAAGACAATTACATTACAGAGGAGAAAATATCATTGGGGGGAAAGGAAGGGGCAGTGAACCTATACAAGCTGCAACAGGACAACATATGGAGGGAAATTTGAGGATAGAAATGTAGAAAATAAGTGCACGAGTATAGATACGTGAAGAGAAAGAGGTTGGTGAAGACAAATGTAGGTCCCCTACAGACAGAAACGGGGGGAATGTATAATCAGGGACAAAGAAATAGCTGAGCAACTGAATACATATTTTGATTCTGTCTTCACAAAAGAGGACACAAATCAGATGCCAGAAATGTTGGAGAATGCAAGATTTAGTGAGAGGGAAGAACTGAGGGAGATTAATATTAGTAGGGAAATGGCACTGGGAAAATTGATGGAGTTGAAGGCGGATAAATCCCCAAGGCCTGACAATCTACATCCCAGAGATACTTAAGGAAGTGGCTCTAGAAATAGTAGATGCATTGGTGGTCATCTTCCAGGATTCTATAGACTCTGGAACAGTCCCTGCAGTTGGGAGGGTAGCGAATGTCACTCCAATATTCAAAAAGGGAGGTAGAGAGAAAACAGGGAATTTCAGATCAGTAAGCCTAACATCGGTAGTGGGGAAAATTCTTGAATCCATTATCAAAGACTTTATAGCAGAGCATTTAGAAAGTAGTGGAAGGATCAGTCAGCATTTATGAAGGGGAAATCATGCTTGACAAATCTGCTGGAATTCTTTGAAGATGTAACTAGTAGAGTTGATAAGAGGGTGCCAGTCGATGTGGCATATTTGGACTTTCAGAAAGCGTTTGACAAAGTCCCACATAGGAGATTATTGTGCAAGATTAAAGCGCATGGGATTGGAGGAAGTGTACTGAGATGGATAGAAAACTGGCTGGCAGAGAGGAAACAAAGAATAGGAATTAATGGATGCTTTTCAAATTGGTAGGCAGTAACTAGTGGGGGGCCACAGGGATCAGTGCTGGGACTCCAGCTATTCACAATATATATTAATGATTTGGATGAGGGAACTAAATGTAACATCTCAAAATTTGCTGATGATACCAAGTTGGGTGGGAGGGTGAACTGTGACGAGGATGCAGAGATCCTTCAGAATGATCTGGACAGGTTGGGTGAGTGGGCAAATCAATGGCAGATGCAGTATAATTTGGATAAATGTGAGGTTATTCACTTTGGAAGCAAAAACAAGGCGGCAGACTACCACCTGAATGGCTGTAAATTGGGAGAGGGGAGTGTGCAGCGGGACCTGGGTGTCCTTGTGCACCAGTCACTGAAGGTAAGCACGCAGGTGCAGCAGGCGGTAAAGGCGGCAAATGGCATGTTGGCCTTCATAGTGAGAGGTTTAGAGTACAGGAGCAGGGATGTGTTGCTGCAATTATACAGGACCTTGGTGAGGCCACACCTAGAGTATTGTGCGCAGTTTTGATCTACTTTTCTGAGGAAGGATGTTCTTGCTCTCGAGGGAGTGCAGCGAAGGTTTACCAGGCTGATTCTGGGGATGGCGGGACTGACGTATGAGGAGAGATTGACTAGGTTAGGATTGTTTTTGCTGGAGTTCAGATGAACGAGGGGGGATCTCATAGATATTTATAAAATTCTAACAGGACTAGACAGGGTAGATGCAGGATGTTCCTGATGGTGGGGGAATCCAGAACAAGGGGTCACAGTCTGAGGATTTGGGGTAGACCATTCAGGACAGAGATGAGGAGACATTTCTTCACCCAAAGAGTGGTGAGCCTGTGGAATTCATTACCACAGGAAGAACTTGATACCAAAACATTGAATGTATTCAAGAGGTGGCTGGATATAGCACTTGGGGCGAATGGGATCAAAGGTTATGGGGAGAAAGCAGGATTAGGCTATTGAGTTGGACGATCAGCCATGATCGTGATGAATGGCGAAGGAGGATCGAAGGGCCGAATGGCCTCCTCCTATCGTCTATGTTTCTATGAGTAAGCCATTCGGCCCTTTGGGTCTGCACCACAATGGGGGGGGGGGGGGTAAACAGCACGCGGGAGAGACACACAAACTGAGGAGGGGAAAGAGTGCATTATCTGGAGGGTGATGAGGCTGGAGGAGATTCCAGAGGTGATGGGGGGGGTGGGATTTGAAAAGAAGATTGAAAGTGTTAAAATTGAGACAGAAATTGGCGGTAAAAAATTTGGGGGAAAACCAGGTGATATATAAATGCAGCTCTTTAACCAGGGAGCGCTGAGGAGAGGCAGGGACTGGGGGAAATGAGGCGGGGGGGGATGGGGGATGGGGGAGAGGGGGGATGGGGGGAGAGGGGGGATGGGGAGGAAATGAGGGGGGATGGGGATGGAGCCGGTTCCGGCGCGAGTTTCCGCTCCGCTGCTGCCCACCTGCCGCTTATTCATGCGCCGCACATCGTTGAGAAAATCCAGGGACATCATCCTGGCCTCCGGCCTCCCGCCTCAAACCCGCATCAAAAACACACTGACTAATTCCACTCAACCCCCCGCTCTCCAACCGCCGGAACCGGAAACCCCGACCCCACCGAAAGCTGATTCAGCCGGAAGCTCCACACACCGGAAGGAGCCTAGGCCATCAGAAGCCCGCCGCCCTCTGGGAGATTTAAAGGGACACCCGCCAAATGGTAGCCTTAAAGGGATCTTGTCACCTCCCCTCTACCCCCCCCCCCACTCCAGCCCCTGTCCATCAGCATGTCATCTAGCAAATGAGTAGCTCAGTAAGAAGTCTCACAATACCAGGTTACAAGCTGTTAAATAAACCTGTTGGACTTTAACCTGGTGTTGTGAGACTTCTTACTGTGTTTACCCCAGTCCAACGCCGGCATCTCCACACCAATGAGTGGCTGACAAGCTTTTATTTTATTCTCAATGTAGTGTCACAAATCGGCTTACACTAACGCCGCAATGAAGTTACTGTGAAAATCCCTTAGTCGCCACACTCCACCTCTTCGGGGACACTGAGGGAGAATTTAGCAAATGCACCTAACCAGCACGTCTTTCAGACTGTGGGAGGAAACCGGAGCACCCGGAGGAAACCCACACAGACACGGGGAGAACGTGCAGACTTCACACAGACAGTGACCCAAGCCGGGAATCGATCCCAGGTCCCTGGCGCTGTGAGGCAGCAGTGCTAACCACTGTGCCACCGTGCTGCTCTGGCACAGGGCTGGTTAGGTGCATTGATTCGCACCTCAATATGCCAACATCTTCATGCACAGGTTCGAACAAGACTTCTTCACCGCACGGGACCTTCAACCGATGCTATACACTAGATACATCGATGACATTTTCTTCCTTTGGACTCATGGTGAACAATCACTGAAACAACTCGATGATGACATCAACAAGTTCCATCCCACCATCAGACTCACCATGGACTACTCTCCGGAATCGGTTGCATTCTTGGACACACGCATCTCCATTAAGGACGGTCACCTCAGCACCTCACTGTACCGCAAGCCCACGGATAACCTCACGATGCTCCACTTCTCCAGCTTCCACCCTAAACACGTTAAAGAAGCCATCCCCTACGGACAAGCCCTCCGTATACACAGGATCTGCTCGGATGAGGAGGATCGCAACAGACACCTCCAGACGCTGAAAGATGCCCTCATAAGAACAGGATATAGCGCTTGACTCATTGATCAACAGTTCCAACGCGCCACAGCGAAAAACCGCACCGACCTCCTCAGAAGACAAACACGGGACACAGTGGACAGAGTACCCTTCGTCATCCAGTACTTCCCCGGAGCGGAGAAGCTACGGCATCTCCTCCGGAGCCTTCAACATGTCATTGATGAAGACGAACATCTCGCCAAGGCCATCCCCACACCCCCACTTCTTGCCTTCAAACAACCGCACAACCTCAAACAGACCATTGTCCGCAGCAAACTACCCAGCCTTCAGGAGAACAGTGACCACGACACCACACAACCCTGCCACAGCAACCTCTGCAAGACGTGCCGGATCATTGACACAGATGCCATCATCTCACGTGAGAACACCATCTACCAGGTAAACGGTACGTACTCTTGCAACTCGGCCAACGTTGTCTACTTGATACGCTGCAGGAAAGGATGTCCAGAGGCATGGTACATTGGGGAAACTATGCAGACGCTGCGACAACGGATGAATGAACACCGCTCGACAATCACCAGGCAAGACTGTTCTCTTCCTGTTGGGGAGCACTTCAGCGGTCACGGGCATTCGGCCTCTGATATTCGGGTAAGCGTTCTCCAAGGCGGCCTTCACGACACACGACAGCGCAGAGTCGCTGAGCAGAAACTGATAGCCAAGTTCCGCACACACGAGGACGGCCTCAACCGGGATATTGGGTTCATGTCACACTATTTGTAACCCCCACAGCTTGCCTGGACCTGCAGAGTTTCACTGGGCTGTCTTGTCTGGAGACAATACACATCTTTTTAGCCTGTCTTGATGCTCTCTCCACTCACGTTGTTTGTATCTTAAAGACTTGATTAGCTGTAAGTATTCGCATTCCAACCATTATTCATGTAAATTGAGTCTGTGTCTTTATATGCCCTGTTTGTGAACAGAATTCCCACTCACCTGAAGAAGGGGCTTGGAGCTCCGAAAGCTTGTGTGGCTTTTGCTACCAAATAAACCTGTTGGATTTTCACTTGGTGTTGTTAAACTTCTTACTAGGTGCATTGACCCAAACAGGCGCCGGAGTGTGGTGACTAGGGGAATTTCAGTAACTTCATTGCCGTGTTAATGTAAGCCTACTTGTGACACTAATAAATAAACTTTAAATGGACCGGAGGAAGGAGAAGTTTTAAACCTATTAAAAAGCTTCTGTTAAAATCTGCCTCTTGAACTAAAATGTGCTCCAGCAACAAGCCCTCTGCTGTGACATTTTTATTCTGAAAGCTGTAGACTGTCAATTCAAAGTGGAGATTCCTTTTGGTTCTTTTCTCATTTCCTTCAACTTTGTATGCATTCTTGTTGCAAGGTTGATTTTGTCTGAATACGCCTCAGCCTCCCAACGAGAAAAAGAAAGACTGGCATTTATATAGTGCCTGACTGTCTGGCGTCCCAAAACTCTTCACAGCCAACAAAGTACTTTGGACGCACAGCCAATGTTATAACATAGGAAATGAGGCAGCACAGCAAGATCCCACAAACAACAATGTGATAATGACCAGACAATCCATATTCGCGGTGTTGATTGGGGGATGTATATTGATGTGGAGATGCCGGCGTTGGACTGGGGTTAACACAGTAAGAAGTTTAACAACACCAGGTTAAAGTCCAACAGGTTTATTTGGTAGCAAAAGCCACACAAGCTTTCGGAGCTCTAAGCCCCTTCTTCAGGTGAGTGGGAATTCTGTTCACAAACAGAGCTTATAAAGACACAGACTCAATTTACATGAATAATGGTTGGAATGGGAATACTTACAACTAATCAAGTCTTTAAGAAACAAAACAACGTGAGTGGAGAGAGCATCAAGACAGGCTAAAAAGATGTGTATTGTCTCCAGACAAGACAGCCAGTGAAACTCTGCAGGTCCACGCAACTGTGGGCGTTACAAATAGTGTG
This sequence comes from Mustelus asterias, assembly GCF_964213995.1. Classification (NCBI taxonomy): domain Eukaryota; kingdom Metazoa; phylum Chordata; class Chondrichthyes; order Carcharhiniformes; family Triakidae; genus Mustelus; species Mustelus asterias. The sequence continues at coordinate 20,714,847 of NC_135829.1, read as the reverse complement.
ACATGAACCCAATATCCCGGTTGAGGCCATCCTCGTGTGTGCGGAACTTGGCTATCATGCCAGGGCACCGGGGGAGACCATCAACCTGGGGCGGAGTGGGAGAGCGGCGGAGTGACCCGCCTGCAAGGGACAGGCAGTCAATGGAAGTAACTAAGACCCCATTGACCCCAATTGATGGAGGCTGACTGGGATTTGCCATTTGCCCTCCAGGACCTCAAGGGCAGTGAGGGACCGTGTTGCCTGGAGGTGGCTTCCTGGGGCCAGTGCTTACCATTATTCATGTAAATTGAGTTTGTGTCTTTATATGCTCTGTTTGTGAACAGAATTCTCACTCACCTGAAGAAGGGGCTTGCAGCTCCGAAAGGTTGTGGCTTTTGCTACCAAATAAACCTGTTGGACTTTAACCTGGTGTTGTTAAACTTCTTCCAGTGCTCTTGGCAGGCTTTCCCTCCTGCTTGGATACAGCAGTCGCACACCACCCCAGCCAACGTTTCACTTCAAGTTTAAAATGTTGGAGAGGGGGAACCTCCATTCAACGCCTGGCACCACAGCATTTATTTTATTCATTCATGGGATGTGGGTGTCGCTGGCTAGACCAGTATTCTGTTCACGGAAAATGACAAAATATTTTTTGATGTCCAGATAATTTTTCTCCAGCGTTCGCACACAGTTGTGTCCTGGAGTTTGATCTTCAGTCCCTGGAGGCTTCAGGCCGAACCTGGAGGGTTGGCAACCCTACAACTGTAAGTCCTTTCATTTGGACCAGACACATAAACCTTTCCCAGTAACCAGAGGACACAGAGGTTTGTAGGAGAGATGGGAATCTGAGTGTTGGTCTGAAATAGTGGCGGAAGTCAATATGTTCTGAGTGAATAAAATAAACCTGAAACTCAACTGGACCAGACAAATAAATACTCTGTAAGTCCTTTCATCCATCGGCCCTCAGCCCTTCCTCTGTGTCCTGCACTGTCTGTTGCCTAGGGGGCAGCACCAGACCCATTCCCAAACCTTTGACAAATCGCACCTTCTGAGGTGAACCAGTAGGCCTCACGAGCATCTCCCTCTCTCTGTCTCATTGTTACTCCTCCCTCCCTTGAAACCTCTCAAGACTGCGATTCCCAAGAGTGCAGGTCTACTGTTCACTGAATCTGGGGGGGGGGGGGATTCTCTCCAGTGTCCCACTATCACACTGCTGTCTCTGGCAGCTGATTGTGCCAAAATAGGTTGCCTTGTTTTCTACATTACAACAGTGACGGCACTTCAAGAAGCACTTCTTCATTGGCCGTAAAACACTTGGCAACATCTGGGGGTCATCAAAGGTGCTATATAAATGCAAGTCTTTCTAAATGTGACACAGGCATTTCCATCGCTGTAATACAGCAAAGGGCAGCATGGTGCCGCAGTGATTAGCACTGCTGTGTCACAGCACCCAGGACCCGAGTTCAATTCCAGCCCTGGGTGACTGTGTTGTATGCTAACTGATTTTGAAGAGGGGTTTAAGTCTAAAAGGAATATTGCTTAAACTGGAACTAATAGAGATAGCTTAGCAGTTAAGAATTGTATCTTGTCATGTTTAAGTATTTCAGTTGGTAAATGTTAAGCTAATTCATTCATTATAGTTAAACTGTTTTGTTAAATAAAGTTTAGCTTGAGAAAAGCGTCTTAGTGTGTCAATAGAATCACACCTGGAGTGAAGCATCTGATCCTCACACTATTGCCAAAATAGGAAAAACTGTTGGGGGTCTGGTCAAGTTTCAGAACATACATGTGTTCAGAACAGAAACAAAGTATGTTATTTGCACAACTGCACAGCTTATCTGGAACACTGGTCAGGAGTGTGATGGAATACTCTCCATTTACCTGGATGAGTGTAGATCCAACAACACTTAAGAAGAGCGGCATGGTGGCACGGTGGTTAGCACTGCTGCCTCACAGCGCTAGGGACCTGAGTTCGATTCCCAGCTTGGACCACTGTCTGTGTGGAGTTTGCATGTTCTCCCCGTGTCTGTGTGGGTTTCCTCCGGGTGCTCCGGTTTTCTCCCAGTCTGAAAGATGTGCATATTAGGTGCATAGACCTGAACAGGCACCGGAGTGTGGCAACTGGGGGAATTTCACAGTAACTTCATTACAGTGTTAATATAAGCCTTACTTATGACTAATAAAGAAACTTTGACTTTGAGCTCGCTTGATCAACATCCCATCTATCACTGACACATAGTGGTAGCTGTATGTACCGTTACAAGATGCATGGCAGGAACTCACCAAGGCTCCTTCAACAGTACTTCCAAAACCTATGGTCTCCACTACCTAGATGTCCAAGGGCAGCAGATGCATCAGAACACCCCCACCTGCAAGTTCCCCTCCAAGTCACCCACCATCCTGGCTTGTCACTGGGTAAAAGTCCTTGGAGCTTCCTCCCTAACAGCACTGTGGGTGTACCTACATCACATGAACCACATGGTTCAATAGGGTAAAATAATGTGAGATTATTGATAGATTGGGTTTAATTTTCTCAAACTCCTTGATTCGGGGGAAGGTCTCATTGGATTAGAAGATAGCAAAAATCTAACTCCATTATTTAAAAAGGGGAGACAGAAAGCAGGAAACGACAAGCCAGTTAGTCTAACATCTAAAGTAGGAAACATGTTAGAAGCCATTATTAAAGATGTTATAACAGGGCACTCGGATACGTTTAATATAATCAGACAGAGTCAACATGGTTTTGTGAAAGGGAAATTACGTTTAACCAACTTATTGGAGTTCTTTGAATTCTGGAATTCCCTCCCTAAACCTCTTCACTTCCCCAGCCCTCTCTCCCTCCGTTAGGTCCCTTCCTTAACCAAGCTAGTTGTCATCTGTCTTAACATCTCATGTGGCTCGGGTCACTGTCTGTGCAGAGTTTGTACCTTTTCCCCGTGTCTGCGTGGGTTTCCTCCGGGTGCTCCGGTTTCCTCCCACAGTCTGAAAGACGTGCCGGTTAGGTGCATTGGCCGTGCTAAATTCTCCCTCAGTGTACCCGAACAGGCGCCAGAGTGTGGCGACTAGGGGATTTTCACAGTAACTTCATTACAGTGTTAATGTACTTGTTAATGTACAGTGTTAATGCTACTTGTGATAAACTCGACTACTGATAAGCCAAATTTTATCTGATGACCCTCGTTATGTTTTGTTAAAAGCAAGTTGATAATTAGGGTTTTTTTTACAGATCAAATGTCTTTAAACCGCTAGACAAATTTAACTAATTTGGAAATCGCAATGCATTTGTACCATGTGTGCAGCAACTTGAGAAAGCACTTCAGTGAATAAAGGGAGTTTGGCTTTGAAAGTATGGCGGCACGGTAGCACAGTGGTTAGCACTGCTGCTTCACAGCTCCAGGGTCCTGGGTTCGATTCCCGGCTCGGGTCACTGTCTGTGTGGAGTTTGCACATTCTCCTCGTGTCTGCGTGGGTTTCCTCCGGGTACTCCGGTTTCCTCCCACAGTCCAAAGATGTGCGGGTTAGGTTGATTGGCCAGGTTGAAAATTGTCCCTGAGATGTGTAGTTAGAGGGATTAGCGGGTAAATATGTGGGGGTAGGGCCTGGGTGGGGTTGTGGTCGGTGCAGACTCGATGGGCCGAATGGCCTCCTTCTGCACTGTAGGGTTTCTATGTTATGCTGCTTCCCAAAGTAAAATTTGGCAGAGGATTCATCACCTAATGTGCAAAAAGTATTAGAAACTTGACAAACGAGGAACATTATATTCTTTAATCTGAACTTTGCTTGGATCACAAATTCTACATAATGGCAGAGAACAGGATCTAGAATTCCATACTTACAGAAGATTGAATGTCAATTGTAATTAGTATCGTACAGTATGATTCAAGAGATATCCCACTGACTCAGCACCCTGGACTGGAATTAATAAACAGGCCATGTTTTATTGACTGAAGCAATCTCAATTAACCCGTGGAGAGATCAAGCTTTAATTGGATACATTGGCAGGATTTTCCAGCCCCTCCGCGGTGTGTTTCCCAGTGGGAGAGGTGGCTCGCCCTTGGCTGCTGGTGGGATCTTCCGGTCCCGCTGATGTCTACGGCATTTTGCATGGCCCGCCCATCCGTCTACTGGGGAACTGCCATTGTGGGGGGGTGATCAGGGGGGTGGTCACCTTTGGCAGGAATGGAAGATCACACCTTCAGGAAGGGCTGGAAAATCCCGCCAATGCATTGGTGCTAAACACAATGTTCCAGAAATAATCAGTGAGGGCAACTAACCAGCTGCACTTAATGAAATAGACTTTTAAGTTCAAGTTTATTTATTAGTGTTACAAGTAGGCTTACATTAACACTGCAATGAAGTTACTGTGAAAATCCCCGAATCGCCACACTCCGGCACCTGTTCGGGTACACTGAGGGAGAATTTAGCATGGCCAATCCATCTAACCAGCACGTCTTTCGGACTGTGGGAGGAAACTGGAGCACCCGGAGGAAACCCACGCGGACACGGGGAGAAAGCGCAAACTCCACACAGACAGTGACCCAAGCTGGGAATCGAACCCGGGTCCCTGTCGCTGTGAGGCAGCAGGGCTAACCACTGTGCCACCGACATGCAGTTTACATTCAGATTCTAGGCGGGACCCAGAAATGGTGCTCTTACATTTGTGATCAATCTTGTGTCAAAGGGCTACTTATATTCAGGTTGGTTCCTTTGTTTGACACAGCTGGTTAAACGGTTACAGAATTTCCGTCCTGCTTTGAAAGGACGTGAGATATTGTCTTCAAATTGAGAAACATGTCAAATAGAGAATCTAACGAGCGAAGTCAGCCCCAAAATTAATCTGCCAAACACCTCATCAACCAACCTCTAGGGCACAGAGATCGTAAGGAAAGTAACTAGTCAACAGGACACAAGGTGTTGACAAAGTTATTTCGAAAGGTTAAGTGAGTGGGGAAAGATAGGGCAGATGGAGCATAATGTGGGAATGTGCGAATTGTCCATTTTGGCAGGAAGAATTGAAAAGAATTATGTTATTTAAATGGAGAGAGAATGCAGAGCTCTAAGTTGCAGAGAGATAGATTCCCTAGTACAGAAGGCCATTTGGCCCACCGATTCTGTAACGACTCTCTGAAAGAGCATCTTACCAGGTCCAGAGACCCTGCCCTATCCCCATAACCGCACACATTTATCACGGCCAATCCATCTAACCCAGGCATCTTTGGAGTGTGTGGGGAAGAAGCCGGAACACCCGGAGGAAACCCACGCAGACACGGGGAGAATGTGCAAACTCCGCACAGAGTCACCCAAGGCTGGAATCGAACCTGGCTCCCTGGCGCTGTGAGGCAGCAGCGCGAACCAGAGATAGAGTCGTAGGGAGTCCTGGTACATGTATTGGAAAATGTTAATATGCAGGTAATTATGTGGAAGGCAAATGGAATGTTGATGCTTATTGCAAAGGGAATAGTGACTAAAAGTAGGGAAATACAGGGCCTTAGTGAGAGCACGTCTGCAGCAGTGTGTACAGTTTTAGTTTCCTTATGTTAGACAGGATATACTTGCATTGTAAGGAGTTGAGAGAGGTTTGCTGATTCCTGGGATGAGGAAAGGTTGTACAGGCTGGGCCTGTATCGACTGAAGTTCAGAAGAATGAAACACAAGATCCTGAGGGGATTTGAGAGAGTGGATGCTGAGTGCATGCTGTCCTCTGTCTGGGAGTCTAGAACTAGGGGGGTCATGGTTTAACAATTAGGGGACTTTCATTTAAGACGGTGATGAGGAGGAATGTCTTCTCTCAGTGTCGCTGGTCTGTGGCATTCTATCCCCCAGACAGCAGTGGAGGCTGGGTCACTGAATATACTCAAGGTGGAGTTAAACGGAGTTTTATTGACAAGGGAGCCAAGGGTTATGGTCGACAGACAGGAAAGTGGAGTTGTGGCCACAATCAGTCATGATCTTATTAAACGGTGGAGCAACCTTGAGGGGCTGAATGGTCGTCTCCTGCTCCTAATTTTTATGTTCAATGACTTGTTGATATCCTGCAAAACCCAATCCATGTCAAGTTACTGCAATGAAGTACCTACTGACAGGGTCACAGCAGTGATATCCTGAAAGGAAGCTTGTAGCCGTACTCATAATCGTACTCACTGAAAGGGTTAAAAGATTCAGTTTAGCTCATCCACACTGCTAGCTGTAATCATCCAAGGTCACAAACTGGAGACTGTTAGTTCTCAGGCTGAACCATCACAGTCAACCCTCACAGACTGTAAGACAATATGGGGTTGTTCTTCAATCTGTTCAGACAACTAAATGGTCTAAAGATGACATAGGGAGAGAACACCGTTCACCGCTTTAACGTTGGGGTTATCTATCAAACCTCCCCAACCTGAGAGAATTTAGAATTTATCAAGCATCAGGGGCCTTGGACATGGAGAGGATAATTGACAACTACAAGTCACACACAAGTTATGTCAAGGACAAATTGTAGCTGGGGGTATATCAGACCAGAAAGCATATTCAAGCCTCTACACTAACTGGATATTATAATCAAGTAGACGTGTACATGTTGTGATTGGTTAATAGTATTCATACCTTATGCATGATGTAAACCTAATCAATAGTTGTGAGTGGATATAGATAACTTCTACACAAATGTACATCTTTTGTGTAGGCTAAGTATTTGTAATCGAATCTGGGAGCATATGTGTTTGTGTAACTCTGTATCCTGTGCTCTGGACTATGAACATAGAACATAGAACAGTACAGCACAGAACAGAACAGGCCCTTCGGCCCACGATGTTGTGCGGAGCTTTATCTGAAACCAAGATCAAGCTATCCCACTCCCTATCATCCTGGTGTGCTCTATGTGCCTATCCAATAACCGCTTAAATGTTCCTAAAGTGTCTGACTCCACTATCATTGCAGGCAGTCCATTCCACACCCCCAACCACTCTGCGTAAAGAACCTACCTCTGATATCCTTCCTATATCTCCCACCATGAACCCTATAGTTATGCCCCCTTGTAATAGCTCCATCCAACCGAGGAAATAGTCTTTGAACGTTCACTCTATCTATCCCCTTCATCATTTTATAAACCTCCATTAAGTCTCCCCACAGCCTCCTCTGCTCCAGAGAGAACAGCCCTAGCTCCCTCAACCTTTCCTCATAAGACCTACCCTCCAAACCAGGCAGCATCCTGGTAAATCTCCTCTGCACTCTTTCCAGCGCTTCCACATCCTTCTTAATAGTGAGGTGACCAGAACTGCACACAATATTCCAAATGTGATCTCACCAAGGTCCTGTACAGTTGCAGCATAGCCCCACGGCTCTTAAACTCCAACCCCCTGTTAATAAAAGCTAACACACTATAGGCCTTCTTCACAGCTCTATCCACTTGAGTGGCAACCTTTAGAGATCTGTGGAGATGGACCCCAAGATCTCTCTGTTCCTCCACAGTCTTCAGAACCCTACCTTTGACCCTGTAATCCACATTTAAATTAGTCCTACCAAAATGAATCACCTCACATTTATCAGGGTTAAACTCCATTTGCCATTTTTCAGCCCAGCTTTGCATCCTATCTATGTCTCTTTGCAGCCTACAACAGCCCTCCACCTCATCCACCAATCTTGGTGTCATCAGCAAATTTACTGATCCACCCTTCAGCCCCCTCCTCTAAGTCATTAATAAAAATCACAAAGAGCAGAGGACCAAGCACTGATCCCTGTGGCACTCCGCTAGCAATCTGCCTCCAGTCCGAAAATTTTCCATCCACCACCACCCTCTGTCTTCGATCAGATAGCCAGTTACCTATCCAATCGGCCAACTTTCCCTCTATCCCACACCTCCTTACTTTCATCATAAGCCAACCATGGGGGACCTTATCAAACGCCTTACTAAAATCCATGTATATGACATCAACTGCCCTACCTTCATCAACACACTTAGTTACCTCCTCAAAAAATTCAATCAAATTTGTGAGGCACAACTTGCCCTTCACGAATCCGTGCTGACTATCCCGGATTAATCCGCATCTTTCTAAATGGTCGTAAATCCACCATCTGGCGTACTCTCGCCCTTGCTATAGTTTGTAATAAAAGGCTGATTTTAAAACTCTGAAATTCTTTACCTGATCACTTGAGGGGAACAAGGCCTGTAACCACAACAAATATTTTAATTGAATTTCCCAAGGTAAGGGAGTTGGAAATACGAGGAATGCTACTGTAGTGGGGGGAAAAAATCACTCCATCAATGCTTTCTGAAACAATATCTGTAGTTACGGGGTGGCATGGGGACACAGTGGCTAGCACTGCTGCCATTCAGCACAAGGTGTGATGATACTGTGCCTTTAAGAAACCTATTTAGCCTCGAAGCTAAAATTCCCAGAACCATTCCAGTAAATCTCCTCCGCACCCTCTCAAAGACCGTCAAATCCTTCTGAAAATGTGGTGACCAGAACTGGAGGCAATGCTCTAAATTGTGACCTAACCAGATCTTTATAAAGGTTCAGCATAACTTCCCTGCTTTTGTTCTCAATGCCTCTATTTTCAAAATCAAAGGTGAGATCCCATTTACTTTGCTATCCACTCTCTCCTTATGTCCTGCCACCTTTAAAGACATGTGTACATGGCCCCAGTGGTGTAGTGCTGTCAGAGAGCACAAAGGTGCCACTCCAGCAATTTCTATTTCAAGCAGATGTGTCCAACTCAATGCAGCTTGGCAAACTTGGCCATTCACAAGGCTTATATTTGAAAGATGCTGCAACGTTGCTCATCCAACTACAGGCTGGTTCCTCCCTGAATTTGTTGCTGATAGGCTGACTAGTCTATCAGCCTGTGATCAGTCGAGCAGCAAAGAGTAGGAGGCTCAGGTTTTGAAGGTAGTTTCAGGCCTCAAGAATGCGAGGCAGCCTGAGTGTCCGGGCCCGAGCGAGACAGCACGAGTGGTGGGGCCTGGGCGAGGCAGCCCAAGTGTCCGGGCCCGGGTGAGGCAGCCCGTGTGTCCGGGTCCGGGTGAGGCAGCGTGAGTGGCAGGGCCTGGGCGAGGCAGCCCGAGTGTCCGGGCCCGAGCGAGACAGCACGAGTGGTGGGGCCCGGGCGAGGCAGCCCGTGTGTCCAGGCCCGGGCGAGGCAGCCCGAGTGTCCAGGCCCGGGCAAGGCAGCCCGAGTGTCCAGGCCCGGGCGAGGCAGCACGAGTGTCCGGGCCTGGGCGAGGCAGCACGAGTGTCCAGGCCCGGGTGAGGCAGCCCGAGTGTCCAGGCCTGGGCAAGGCTGCACGAGTGTCCAGGCCCGGGTGAGGCAGCACGAGTGTCCAGGCCCGGGCGAGGCAGCACGAGTGTCCAGGCCTGGGCGAGGCAGCACGAGTGTCCAGGCCTGGGCGAGGCAGCACGAGTGTCCAGGCCCGGGCGAGGCAGCACGAGTGTCCAGGCCCGGGTGAGGCAGCCCGAGTGTCCAGGCCTGGGCAAGGCAGCATGAGTGTCCAGGCCCGGGCAAGGCTGCACGAGTGTCCAGGCCCGGGTGAGGCAGCACGAGTGTACAGGCCCGGGCGAGGCAGCACGAGTGTCCAGGCCTGGGCGAGGCAGCACGAGTGTCCAGGCCTGGGCGAGGCAGCACGAGTGTCCAGGCCCGGGCGAGGCTGCGCGAGTGTCCAGGCCCGGGCAAGGCAGCACGAGTGTCCAGGCCTGGGTGAGGCAGCCCACCTGACGGTTTCAGAATGAGGCCATTCAGCCCATTGTCTTTGTGTCAGTTCTCTACAACAGCAGCTCAGCCAGTCCCACTCCTCCATCTTTTCCCTGTAAAGCCTTTTCTCTTCAGATAATTACCTAGTTCTCGTTTGAAAACCACAATCGAATCTGCTTCCACCACACACTCTGGCAGTGTATTTCCGATCCAAACCACTTGTTGCATAAAGAGGTTTTTCCTCATGTCGCCTCTGGTTGTCTTGTTCATCACCTTTGGGTTCTTGACTTTCTACCGATGAGAAGTTTCTCCCCATTTACGCTCTCCATAGGAACAAGAAGCAGGCATAGGCCATTCGGCCCTTTGAGCATGTTCCGCCATTCATTATAATAATGGCTGATCATCAAATTTAATATCCTGATCACCCCCCCCCCCCCCCCTCTCCAGATCCCTCATGATTTTGAACAGGGCTTCTCCAAACTAGCCACATAATTGAAATCTTTCATTCTTGGAACCAAATCTTTGTAAATCTTTTCTGCACCCTTTCTAAAACTTTCACATCTTTCCCGGTGAGGCTGAGCCAGTGTTTTATGAAGGTTCAGGATGGATTTGCTTCTGTACTCTGCCCGTATTGATAAAACGCAGGATTCCATCTCATTTATTCATTGCATTCTCAACCTGCCCTGTCACCTTCAATGATCTGTGCTCATATACACCCTCTGCTCCTGCGTTTCCATTAGAATTGTACCCCCTAGTTCGTGTCACCTCTCCTCGTTCTTCTGTCCAAAATGTATCGCCTCACACTTCTCCACATTAAATCTGATCAGCCACGTGTCTGCCCATTCCACCAGCCGGTCTACATCCCCTTGAGCTCCATCACTATTCATGAGTAATGGATGTCTCAGCTGTCAAACACTGTGGCTCATCTCACATTTCTGAGAAAGTGAAGGCATCGATCACTACTCTTCTCACAGTTCACAAGCTTGCACATCTTCCAAATTTGAAGATTGTGCCCTGGACACCCAGGTCCAGCTTTTAAATATCAATCAGAAGAAGCAGCGACCCCTCTATATACCATCCCCCAATCAGATAGGTAAGCAAAGATTTCTGTAATTCATGCTTTTAATATGTTTGAATTAAATAGTTAAAGTGTCGCATAATGAAATTCCAGCTATCATAGAAAGAAATCATAGAAACCCTACAGTACAGAAAGAGGCCATTCGGCCCATCGAGTCTGCACCGACCACAATCCCACCCAGGCCCTACCCCCATATCCCTAAATATTTTACCCACTAATCCCTCTAACCTATGCATCTCAGGACACTAAGGGGCAATTTTAGCATGGGCAATCAACCTAACCCGCACATCTTTGGACTGTGGGAGGAAACCGGAGCACCCGGAGGAAACCCACGCAGACACGAGGAGAATGTGCAAACTCCACACAGACAGTGACCCAAGCCGGGAATCGAACCCAGGTCCCTGGAGCTGTGAAGCAGCAGTACTAACCACTGTGCTACCGTGCCGCCCAAATGCGTAAAGACAAGTGATTCAAAGTGTCACATGGTTTGAATTAAAATGCCTAATATTTTTCACTTAAAAAGTCTTGTTTTACTGATGTTTAGCGACTCAAGCAATTACTACATCGGAAAACAACACAATAGTGGATTAAGAAATGATAAGGTCAACACATTTTCTTAGAGTTGCTGCACGGGGAGGCAATGGCCTAGTGGTATTATCGCTAGACTATTAATCGACAAACTCAGCTCATGTTCTGGGGACCCGGGTTCAAATCCGGCCGTGGCAGATGGTGGAATTTGAATTCAATTTTAAAAATCTGGAATTAAGAATCTACTGATGACCATGAAACCATTGTTGATTATTGGAAAAACCCATCTGGTTCACTAATGTCTTTTAGGGAAGGAAATCTGCTGTCCTTACCTGGTCTGGCCTACATGCTACTCCAGAGCCACAGCAATGTGGCTGACTCTCAACCGCCCTCCAAGTGCAACTTGGGATGGGCAATAAATGCTGGCCAGCCACAAATGAAAAACCTCATGTCTTGGTTCTACACCACTGCATAACCCTCATGTATCACCTCTCACCTCCCCGTGTTAAATTCCATCTGCCCATTCTCGTAGCCGATAGATTTCCTTTTGCTGATGAATGATATCATCCTGTTTTCCGGACTTCCAAGTTTGGTATTGTGGGCAAATGTTGAAATTTTATTCTGTATTCCAGTATCCAGATCACCTGCATAAATAATATCAAAAACAAGCAAAGGAGAATAACGCCAAACACCACAGCCAGAATGTCTGTAGCCTCTGTATACATTCATACCCTAAGAGTTTTAACAACACCAGGTTAAAGTCCAACAGGTTTATTTGGTAGCAAATGCCATTAGCTTTCGGAGAGCTGCTCCTTCGTCAGATGGAGTGGAAATCTGCTCTCAAACAGGGCACAGAGACACAAAATACATTCATACCTACAGATCTTAGATTTTGCAGTATTAAGGGCACCCACAATAAAGTAGAATATTGTATTCTGCATGGCATAATATCTCTGAGCATAGAAAACAATACATCTTCTGACTTACCGTGGTTAGCCCTGCTGCCTCACAGTGCCAGGGACCCGGGTTCGATTCCCGGTTTGGGTCACTGTGCGGAGTTTGCACGTTCTCCTGTGTCTGTGTGGGTTTCTTCCGGGTGCTCCGGTTTCCTCCCACAGTCGGGAAGACGTGCTGGTTAGGAGCATTGGCCGTGCTAAATTCTCCCTCAGTGTACCCGAACAGGCGCCGGAGTGTGGGGACTAGGGGATTTTCACAATAACTTGTGGCACTAATAAATAAACTTTAAACTCATTGCCACTGGATAGTTTCTCTGTATGAGATAAATATTTAGAGGGCTGATTGCACACCGAGATAAAGATAACAGACTGAACAAGAGGCTATTAAAAATTCACTTTCTGTTCCTTTTATTTGAAATATTAAGTAAACATAATAGGAAGGCACAGAGGCCGATACAGATTAAATAGAGAGGTGATGGCTTGGGGTGGGGAAAATCCCTGATAACATGTAGATCTATCCTTAGCAAACTACACAGGTTACCTTGCAAAATGTTTCTCTACATGCTACTATACACATTTATCAAAAAGTACAAATGTCTGTATATGCTGTATAAAAAACATTGAAGTAAGGAAGTGAACAGAGCTGAATCCTGTAAGATAAATATTTTAAATTATTTCATCTGTAAATAATAGGGCTGCATTCCGACTCAAAAATATTAAGAGATAGACTCCAGACTCCAATCGATGTACAATAATTAAAACCCCCCTCAATATCCAGCTCCCAGTGTTTACCCATTTCGCCAACATAGCAAACACAAGCTAACCTCCTCGTCGGAGCAAGTAAGTCCCTGCCCATAGCCCGAGGACGCAACTCAGCAAGAACTGTACTATGTGGATGAAGAAGAAATCAAAAATGAATCTTTCTGGTAGTGGAGAGTGCGGCTCTTGATACGGTTCATGCTTGGAGTCTGGGGTGTACCCTTTTAAGTGTAATATAACATCACGTGAACACAACAGCGTAAGGTAGTATAGCACTTAAATAGGAAGTTCACGTGAAAATTTTAGTCAATATGACTACAATTAAATATAAATCTCCAAAGTAATTTATAAAATTGAGTAATATGGGAGATACATTTTTCTTTAAAGAAATTAATCTTATAAAATTTAAGTAAGATACAGTACAGTGGTCATTTAAGCAGGGAATTACACTAGTTCTTTTTTAAAAATTATTTTAAAATACTTTATTTGGTCCTCCTGTAAATTACGTTAGTGCCATTCAGGTGGGTACCAGAAAGAACGGCAGTGCAGGAGCCAGATAATGAGCATCCTTCCGAGTGGCACTGCCCATTTACAAAGGAAAGACTGGCACAGACTCTGACTCAATCCCATACATTCTACAGGGTCTGCTTCAAAAGAACAAGTGGACAGAGAGGAATGTGTCACTAGTCCCAGGGTAAGGTGGGGAAGGGGACCTTTCTGTAAGTCACTTCAGAGCGCGGCTGAAGCCACTTGATGGAAGCGGAGGGGAAGCGAGGGATGCTTCCATCAAGCGGCTTCAGCCGCGCTCTGAAGTGACTTACAGAAAGGTCAGTGGGGTGACCGGACATTGTCCTGAAACCTTCGTTTTAAATGGGCAAGGAGAGAGGCTGAGAAAAAAAAAATCCAATGCACAAACCGACAAGACCCCCCCTTTATACTTCCTGTAACCTGGGAAGAGGGAAAGCGGTTGAGAAGGGAAAACATCAGTCAGCTTGCCGTGTTGTTGGCGAGGACACTGCCGTCTTATTTGGTGCCCAAATCTCCACTCAACAATAAGAACCCCACTTGAGATTAAATAAATTCGCCACATGAGAGATCTGCAAGATCTCGAGAACCTTGCTGTACCTTAAAAACCTGCTTTCAGCCGAATGTAAGTGCCAGCTAACTGGTGATGTATGGATTTGATAGTGTGGTTGAAAGGAGTGTGTCAGTCAGTGGCCATCGAGTTCAGTGACCTGCACATGTCTCTGGTCGCCAGCACCAGAGTTAGACCTTTATTTTGCAAATGCGAAATGAGCTTCTTTAGCACACAGAATGCAACCATCGCACACAATTGGACTTGGCATTAGTGGAAATTAGTGGAATAGTGAAAACCCAATGTCAAAATTAATTTCTGTCCTGATCAATTATTGAAAAGAAATCTATTTCGTGCTTTAGTAGCTTCCCCGATGATTCCCTTCAACAGGGTGATGAGTAACAGTTAATTTTGTAGTTGCGACTGATCACAGTTTATGGAAAATCTCAGCACTGGAGACCATGCAGCCTAACAAGGCTGACATTTCGCACCTTACATCTCAATGGAACAGTTAGCAATTCAAAACACCTGGCTGACATTGACTATATTTGGACCAATTTGGAACCTCGGCGTGGCACACTCTTCACCTCAAACCAGGGTCCGCGTGGAATGCAACACTAATAAATCCAATAAAATCTAATAAAAACCCGGGGTGGGATTTTCCAGCCTCGCCCATCCCAAAACCGTAAAATCCCGCCCGAGGTAAACGGACCTTTCCATTTTCCGCCCCTCACCCGCTCCGATTCCCGTGGCGGGTGGGGCGGTAAAATTCCGGCCCTGAATTCTGTCAGGTCTTTGTATTTTTCCAGCACTTGATGCACAGGATAGTTCCGTAGACTTGACCAATCAACCCTAGTGACGTCAGGCAGACAATGGCATATTCCTGGAAGGCGACAATGAAATTACAACCCTGGGGTCATTCAGTCATTCGAACTGCACATTCACGTGACACAATGAGAAAAAAAAGTAAATCAAAATTCCCCCCTCCAGCATAATTTGGGGGTTAACAATCGAGAGGAAGTCCCCGATTTCAGAAAGTTCCATTTTGGGTGGCCTGGAGGCACAGTGGTTAGCACTGCTGCCTCACAGCGCTAGGGATCCGAGTTCGATTCCTGGCTTGGGTCACTGTCTGTGTGGAGTTTGCACGTTCTCCCCGTGTCTGCGTGGGTTTCCTCCGAGTGCTCTGGTTTCCTCCCACACTCCAAAGATGTGCCGGTTACGTGGATTGGCCATGCTAAATTGCCCCTTAATGTCAGGGGGACTAGCTAGGGTAAATGTATGGCGTTATGGGGATAGGGCCTGGGTGGGATTGTGGCCGGTGCAGTCTCGATGGGCCAAATGGCCTCCTTCTGCACTGTGGGGATTCTATGGATTTCTACAGAACTGAAATGGTGACATTTTCAGTTTGTCCTCAGTGAACAAAGATCAATAGCAGTCAGGTCTTTCCAATTCCAATATGCAGTGTTTATTTGTTGTCTAAACACTCTTGAGTGTTACACGACTAGCTTTCCCTCTCATTCGGAGCAGTGCCCGCTTTGGGAATTTTCAGGCAAGTACAAGCAGTAGCAGTGGAGGGATTTTCTTATGAGGGAAGGTTGAGTAGGTTGGGCCTGTACTCATTGGAGTTTAGAAGAATGAGAGGTGACCTTATGAGACATATTGGATTCTCAGGGGGCTTGACAGGGTCGTTGCTGAGAGGTTGTTACCCCATGTGGGAGAGTCTAGGACCAGAGCGCACAGTCTCAGAGTGAGGGCTACCTATTTAAGACAGAGATGTGGAGGAATTTCTTCTCTCGGGGGTAGTGAATCTATTGAATTCTTTACTGCAGAGGGCTGTACAGGGTGGGTTGTTCAGTATGTTCAAGGGTGAGATAGACAGACTTTTAATCAGTAAGGGAATCAAGGGCAACAAAGACAGAAAATGCTGGAAACTCTCAGCAGGTCTGACAGCATCTGTGTAGAGGGAATAGAGCCAATGTTTTTGAGTCTGGATGACCCTTCGTCAAATGCTGTAAGACTTGCTGAGATTTTCCAGCATTTTCTGTTTTTGTTTCAGATTCCAGCATCCCCAGTATTTTGCTTTCACCTTAGGGATTGGGATAAAGTAGGAAAGGACTAGAATACAAGAGCAGGGATGTACATCTGACGCTGTATATGGCTCTGGTCAGACCCCATTTGGAGTATTGTGAGCAGTTTTGGGTCCCATATCTAAGGAAGGATGTGTTGGCCTTGGAAGGGGTCCAGAGGAGGCTCACAAGAATGATCCCTGGAATGAAGAGCTTGTCATATGAGGAACGGTTGGGGATTCTGGGTCTGTATTCGTTGGAGTTCAGAAGGATGAGGGGGGGGGGAACTTATTGAAACTTATAGGATACTGTGAGGCCTGGATAGAGTGGACGTGGAGAGGATGTTTCCACTAGTAGGAAAAACTAGAACCAGAGGGCACAACCTCAGGCTAAAGGGACGATCCTTTAAAACAGATATGAGGAGGGATTTCTTCAGCCAGAGTGGTGAATCTGTGGAACTCTGCCGCAGAAGGCCTTGGAGGCCGGGTCATTGAGTGTCTTTAAGACCGAGATAGTTAAGTTCTTGATTAATAAGGGGATCAGGAGTTATGGGCAAAAGGCAGGAGAATGGGGATGAGAAGAAAAAGTCAGCCATGATTGAATGGTGGAGCAGACTCGATGGGCCGAGTGGCCTAATTCTGCTCCTGTGTCTTATGAAAGTGGAGCTGAGGGTTATATCAGATCAGCCATGATCTCATTGAATGGCAGAGCAGACTCGATGGGCCGAATAGACTACTTCTGCTCCTACATTTTATGGTCAGTTCTGTGGAGGGTACCTGGTTCTTTTCAGGAGCTTTGGGGCAGAATGCTGCACTAGCACGGCTTCCCCATCCTCCCCGCCAAGACAGTGCTCTGTTACCCTCTCCACTGAGATACTCGCAGAGGGGAAAGAAAAATAATGGGTGCGGGTTTGTTTTAATCCTGTGATGGGGTTGGTGCCCCGGCTGACTTGCTCTATCGCTCCTCCTTTCCTTGGAACGATGAACGGGGGGGTGGGGGGGGGTTACCAATAAATTCTTTACGTAGTATTAGAAGTGGAATGTGGAGTTCTCTGTCACAAACCATTCTTCAAGCAGTGCCCACCAAACATTTTAAAAGGGAGAATCAAGATAGTGAAATAAAGGAGATTGGGTAAAAAGCAGGATGATTAGGTTAGGCGGCGCAGACACAGGAAAACACAGTAGACGTAATGGGCCAAAGAGTCTGTTTCCGTGGTGTAAATCTACGATTCTTATTTTGCTGTACAAATGCCAAAGTGTGTGGGTTTTACGAAACTGTAACATAGACAAATAGTGATGAAATCTCATCGAGCAATCCAAAACGTCATTGTCTGCACAGACGCCAGAAAGAGGAGGAAGTTATCAAGCAAGGTGATAACTTTTAAGAGGGACATTTGCAACCGTGCACCTCACTCGCCTGCTGGGAAGGAACATAATCCTGTCGCACCGTGGTATTTATCAGAACCAGCCCCCAGTGACTGGACAAGCCACTGCATTATTCAGATTTTGGGAGCAATGCTTTACACATACAGAGGTTGCGCACTGGAACCACAGGATTTAAGGAAGCTGGAGGTGTGATTTCTAAGCGGGGTTTTGTGCCTTACTCCGGTCACCCAGTTTCAAGCATTACCATGCAAACAGTTGAAGGTACGTGCTGGGGATACGGTCGGAGCGGAACATCGAGGGGTGCTTTGTCAGCAAGCCAACAGGTGGAAACTAAACCCCCAAAACAAGTGACAAAGCAAAAGGAGGAAAAGCGTTATCCCGAAGATCGCCACTCCCAACAGAACACACAAAAGAGAGGACAATTGCATCACGGGTGATTGCCGAGCTTTACTCTCGGAATAATCTGCCCACTTACTTCTAAATAAGGGATGGGAAGACAAAGATAGTTAAAATAAGCTACTTCATGTTGTGGCGCCTTATTGCATGCATATTAAACCTCAGTTTTTCATTCTAAAAAGGGAGCATCCATTCGCTTTGAGCCACTTAATTTGCTCAAAAAGCCAAACACAGAACCTGATAACTCCCAACTTTGACCTAACAGGAAGCAATCCAGAAGCACTAGGACACGGTTCTGTTTCTGTAATCTGAGAGACTCTGAGACCTGGGAGCAGGCCAGAGACACGCGAGTGCAAAACCACATAACAGGTAAAAAATGGGTCACAGACGCTGGAGGGTGTTCAGGGCTGGAGGGTGCAGAAAGCATCTTTGGCTTGCTTTCCCTGTCAGCTTCTGCTTGTGCATTGGGTTGTAAAAAATATAAAAGCTGCTGTTTTGATACCAGCAAGAAAAAGGACAAAGAAGCTAGTGTTTGCAGGATGGTGGTTCCTGAAGCAACACTTGTGGACCTTTAAGAGAGTAGGGAGAAGCTTTGAATGAGTACCACTTCCGTTTGCTTACTAATATGTTGCTGTGTTCTGTATCAATGAATGCAGGTTTGTCTCTGGGGTCACAGCAGACCCATTCAGAAGGATTAAAAAGGATCCCCTTAGTGTCAGCGCAGTCAATGCACTGGTCCTCCATTCTGCTTCGATAGTATAAACCTCATCCCATGAGTCCGAACGTGAGCATTCAATGCTGTCTCACTGTCAAAAACGTCTTTGCAGACTCGGCACTGTAGATCTACGTCTTCCTCCGAGGTGGTGTTTGACTCCCTGTTGTGCTCATCCTGTCCGTTTTCACTAACCACGTCGGCTGCTTGGGGCTTCTCAGGTTGCTTGAGTTTGTGGACGATGTAGAGGTGCCTGTTCAGGGAGAGCGGGGATGTATAGCAGAGCCCACACTGTGAACACTGGAAGGTTGAACCGTCAGACTTGTGCTGAGGTATGTGTTCCTGGAAGTCAGCTTTGCTCTTGGTCATGTAGCCACATATGGAACATCTGTACTGCTTGAACACTGTGACCTTCAGTCTCTTGGGAAGCGACGCTATGGTGCTGGAGTCGGGCAGCTCACCCACCTCACGGTCACTCGCCATTCGTTTCCCAGGCAAGTCCTCCACAAAACAAAAAATAATTCGTTATTTTAAGAGCATCTCTGGATACTCTTCTATTAAGCTGAACTTTCCTTACACCTTAACTGTGACAGTGACACTACATTCTGCACCCTCTCCTTTCCTTCTCTATGAACAGTATGCTTTGTCTCTATAGCGCGCAAGGAACAATTCTTTTCACTCTATCCCAATACACGTAACAATAATACATCAAACCAAATATATAGTGCGCAAGAAACAATACTTTTCACTGTATCCCAATACATGTGACAATAATAAATCAAATTGTTATAGACTGTAAAATGCGATTCTTTTTTTCTAGATGATTCATTTTGGGCATTGTTGCTGTGTGATTATGAAGGAAGTTTGGAATGTCAGGATGGTGGGAGAGTTGGGGGGTGCGTTCTCAGAGGTAATGGTGTTCCCATTCACCCTCCAGCCCTTGTCCTTCTTGGTGATGGAGGTTGTGGGTTAGGGAGGTGGTGTCAATGCTATGGACAGTGGATACAGCACAGCCTATAGGTGGCACACACTGTGGATAGATCGCTGCGTTCCAACGACCCCCTTATAAAGGCAAAGTATAAAAGATAGTCTTTTTAAAAAAATGATTAATAAACAGAGCAATGCATTGTTTTGTAAACCCTGCGGCTTTGTTTACTATTAAACAATAATTTTTGCCCAATGTTGCATCTTTTTTGTAACTCCGTAATTTGGAGGCAATGAGGTGTAGAGTGGCATCATCTAATGCAGTGTGCTCAAATGCCATTTACGCAGGAGGTGGTCTAATAAAGCAATGCGCCCCAGCAGGGTTCCTCAAAGTCCCAAACTCAGTATCAGAATGCTCAGACTGATAAAAGATCAGAGCTTCTCCAGTGGTTATATTTAAATGTCCTGTTAGCTCCTGCTTCACATAACCAGCCAGCCACAATCCCTCTGCTTTCAGTCAACTAAAGCTCTGCAAAAAGCAGAATCAATAAGTAAAGTTTATTTATTAGTGTCACAAGTAAGGCTTACATTAACACTGCAATGAAGTTACTGTGAAATTCCCCGAGTCACCACACTCCGGCATCTGTTCGGGGGTTGGTGCACCCTAACCAGCACGTCTTTCCGACTGTGGGAAGAAACCGGAGCACTCGGAGGAAACCCACGCCGACACGGGGAGAACGTGCAAACTCCACACGGACAAACTCCCACTCCTGACATTTTTATTTCTCCATTACAATTTTGTCTTTTAAAAAGCGTTTAGACAGTTACATGGGTAAGATGGGTATAGAGGGATATGGGCCAAATGCGGGCAATTGGAAGTGGCTTAGGGGTTTAAAAAAAAAGGGCGGCATGGACAAGTTGGGCCAAAGGGCCTGTTTCCATGCTGTAAACCTCTATGACTCTATGACAGTGGCCCAAGCCGGGAATCGAGCCCAGGTCCCGGCGCTGTAAGGCAGCAGTGCCACACAGTGCCATCCTAGTTAAATAGTTATTTTCAAAAGGGGATTGGTTAAATACTTAAAGCAGAAATATGCAGGGCTTTGCGAAAACTAACCGGATAGCTCTTACAAATGGCAGCACAGACATGATGGGTCAAATGGCCTTGGTGTACTGTATCATCCTAGAAAATGTATGAAGCCTGATGGGTGGAATCGCTGATCCCTTTATTTCTGGGACCTATTCTGTATTTTGTTCCCATTGGGAAGTGTTCAAACAGTAGCTCATGCCAGATTAGACCGTCAGGACCTGGAAATCCAGTCCTCGAAACCCAGACAACCTAACTCATGCCTTATTTACTGCTCTGTCCTCCCCACCAATCCCACAAGGGTGCCGGGACACTGCATACTGCTGATTTCCACGTCTCCCGCTGTGAAGCGTCTCACTGCCGGCTTCGAACAGCTCCGTCTGACGCCGGGAATACCAGCATCCACCCACATCCCACCAGCTTCCCACTGAGCACAAAATTGGGTACCACCTTAAAACAACATCCAGAAAGAGGGAGGGGAAGGCTCACCACTGTTGTGTCTGTCTCCCCGTGCGCAGCTTTCGGCATCTGGCTGAAGTCTGGGTTCTTGATGCCGTGCATAAGGTTGATATGTTTCTCCAACATGAAGCGCTTGGCAAAAAAGTGCTTTTCGTCCGTGCAATACCTGGAAACAATGAGAGGAATTGTGAATACAAGACCAATACTGGGCAGCTAGCTCCCACCATTAACAACATAAGGAGGTGAACCCATCAAAATACCGTCAATGCCAATTTTCTTTCTTCAGCTGGCTAACTGTATAAGGCTTTCAAGGCGTACAATGTATATGGTCATAAGAGTCAGAGAGATTTACAGCATAGAAACAGGCCCTTCGGCCCAGCTTGTCCATGCCGCCCTTTTTTCTAAACCCCTAAGCTAGTTCCAATTGCCCCCATTTGGCCCATATCCTTCAATACCCATCTTAAGCATGTAACTGTCTAAACGCTTTTTAAAAGACAAAATTGTGCACACCTCTACTACTACCTCTGGAAGCTTGTTCCAGACACTCACCACCCTCTGTGTGAAAAAATTGCCCCTCTGGACCCTTTTGCATCTCTCCCCTCTCACCTTAAACCTATGCCCTCTAGTTTTAGACTCCCCTACCTTTGGGAAAAGATATTGACTATCTAGCTGATCTATGCCCCTCATTATTTTATAGACCTCTATAAGGTCACCCCTCAGCCTCCTACGCTCCAGAGAAAAAAGTCCCAGTCTATCCAGCCTCTCCTTATAACTCAAACCATCAAGTCCCGGGAGCATCCTAGTAAATCTCTTCTGCACTCTTTCCAGTTTAATAATATCCTTTCTGTTTTGATCAACCTGTTCTGATTCACGTTGGTGTGAGTGGAAGCCAACATGGAGGGGTGGCACAGTAGCACAGTGGTTAGCACTGCTGCTTCACAGCTCTAGGGACCTGGGTTCGATTCCCGGCTCGGGTCACTGCCTGTGTGGAGTTTGCACATTCTCCTCGTGTCTGCGTGGGTTTCCTCCGGGTGTTCCGGTTTCCTCCCACAGTCCAAAGATGTGCGGGTTAGGTTGATAGACCATGATAAAATTGCCCCTTAGTGTCCTGAGATGTGTAGGTTAGAGGGATTAGTGGTTAAAATATGTAGGGATATGGGGGTAGGGCCTGGGTGGGATTGTGGTTGGTGCAGACTCGATGGGCCGAATGGCCTCTTCCTGCACTGTAGGGTTCTATGATTTCTATGATGAAGGGATAGTCCATTCGATGGGCTGAGTGGCCTAATTCTGCTCCTATGTCTTGTGGTCTTATGGTTTATGTTAGACAGCCATGTTACTAGTCCTTTCTGTCTGGCCAAGCCCGCTGACTCATTCCTGAACCAACAGCACTTGTGCTGCTGTTCTATGTTTCTCTCTGGCCACAGGGTTCCGGGTAAATATTCAATAGCTCCGAGTAAACCGAATGTCAGAACTTGTACTGAAAGTATGGAATTCCTTCTGGGAAAGGTCACAGACGTGAAACGTTAACTCTCTCTCTCTCTCCACAGATGCTGCCAGACCTGCTGAGTATTTCAAGCAATTTCTGTTTTTATTTCGGATTTCCAGAGTCCACAGTATATTGCTTGTGTGTGGATTGTCCTATTCTGTAAAATACAGTCACCTACATACTAATGCTCTGTTAGCCTTGTAAGTATTTCCTTGTTAGTATAGTGATTAGTAACCTCCCCGTCACGCGGAAGACCGGGGTTCAATTCCCCGATGGGGAGCTGCCAAGTTTCATGACAACGCGGCGGGAGTGAGTGTTTTAGGGGTGGCACGGTGACACAGTGGTTAGCACTGCTGCCTCACAGCGCCAGGGACCCGTGTTCGATTCTGCCCTTGGGTCACTGTCTGTGCGGAGTCTGTATGTTCTCCCCGTGTCTGCGTGGGTTTCCGCCAGGTGCTCCGCTTTCCTCCCAGTCCAAAGATGTGCGGGTTAGGTGGATTGGCCGTGTTAAATTGCCCCTTAGTGTCAGGGGGACGAGCTAGGGTAAATGCATGGGGTTATGGGGATAGGGCCTGGGTGGGATTGCGGTCGGTGCAGACTCAATGGGCCGAATGGCCTCCTTCTGTAGGGATTCTATCCACGACAGAAAAGAGATCCTTTCCTTTAACAACTTCAGGCTATTTGGTCAGGAGTTCCCCTCCTGTCACCCATACCTTGTAGTTATTGTCTTGCTCTCAGCCACACTTGACTGATGAAGACAAGAGACAGGAGAAACATAGAAACTAGAAGCAGGAGGAGGCCATTCGGCACTTCGAGCCTGTTCTGCCATTCATCTTGAGCGTGGTTGATCATTGAATTCAGTATCCAAATCCCCCTTCCTCCCATATCCCTTAATCCTTTAGTCCCAAGAGCTATATCTAATTTCTTCTTGAAATCAGACAATGCTTTGGCCTCAACTACATTCTGTGATAATGAATTCCACACATTCACCACCTTCTGAGTGAAGAAGTTTCTCCTCACCCCAGTGCTAAAAGGTTTACCCCTTATCCTCAAACTATGACCCCTAGTTCTGGACTCCCCCACCATTGGAAACATTCTTTCTGAATCTACCCTGTCTAACCCTGTTAGAATTTTATAAATTTCGATGAAATCCTCTCTCACTCTTTTAAACTCCAGTGAGTATAATCCTAACCGACTTAGTCTCTCCTCATATGACAGACCTGCCATCCCAGGAATCAGCCTGGTGAACCTTTGCTGTACTCCCTCTATAGCAAGGACATCCTTCCTCTGATAAGGTCACCAAAACTGCACACAATCTCCAGGTGTGGCCTCACCAATGTCCTATACAATTGCAGCAAAACATCCCTATCCCTATACTCAAATCCTCTTGCTATGAAGGCCAACATATCATTTGCCTTCCTTGCTGCCTGCTGTACCTGCGCGCTTACTTTCAGCGACTGATGCACGAGGACACCAAGGTCTCGCTGAGAATCCGCCTCTCTCAATTCACACCCATTCAAGTAATAATCTGTCTTCCTATTATTGCTACCAAAGTGGATAACCTCACATTTATCCACATTATAGAGCATCTGCCATGCAGATACCCACACACTCAGCCTGTCCAAATCATGCTGAAGCATCTCTGCATCCTCCTCACAGCTCACCCTCGCACCTAACTTTGTATCATGGGAAATTTGAAGATAATACATTCAGTTCTCTCTTCCAAATCATTAATATACAATGTGAACAGTTGGGGTCCTAGCACAGATCCCTGCGGAACCCCACTAGTCACTGGCTGCCAATCAAAAAAAGACCCATTTATGCCAACTCTTTGCTTCCTATCTGCTAACCAGCTTTCTATCCATCTCAAGACATTACCTGCAATCCCATGAGCTTAACTTTACATTGTAGTCTATTATGTGAGACCTTGTCAAAAGCTTCCTGAAAGTCTAAATAAACCACATCCACTGATACTCCTCAGTAAATTCTACTCATTACATCCTCAAAAAATTCCAATAGATACGTCAAGCATGATTTCCCTTTTGTAAATCCATGCTGACTTTGTTTGATTATACCACTGCCTTTCAAATGCCAAGTTATGAAATCCTTGATAATAGACTTCTAGCAACTTCCCCAGTACCGACGTTAGGCTCACTGGTCTATAGTTCCCTGTTTTCTGTCTATCTCCCTTTTTGAATAGTGAGCTTACATTAGCTACCCTCCAATCTGTAGGAACTATTCCAGAGTCCAAAGAATTTTGGAAAATAACCACCAATGGATCTACTATTTCCAGGGCCACTTCCTTAAGTATTCTGGGATGAAGATTATCAGGACCTGGAGATTTATCCACCTTCAATCCCATCAATTTTCCCCAAAACCATTTCTCTACTAATGCTGACTTCCTTCAGCTCCTCACTAAAACATGTTTCTCTCAGCACTTCTGGCACATTATTCACGTCTACCTTTGTGAAGACTGAAGCAAAGTACAAATTTAATTCCTCAGCCATTTCTTTATTCCCCGTTATGAATTCTCCCGTTTCTGACTTTAAGGGGCCTACATTTGTTATCTTTTTCTCTTTACATATCTATAGAAACTTTTAGTCAGTTTTTATGTTCCCTGCTAGCTTTCATACTCTGTTTTCCCTTTCTTTATCAATCCCTTGGTCCTCCTTCGCTGAATTTTAAACTGCTCCCAATCCTCAGGCCTATTGCTTTTTCTTGCCAATTTGTATGCTTCTCCCTTGAATCTGACACTATCTCTAATTGCCCTCGTAAACCATGGTTTGGCCACAATTCTCTCACCACCCTTGTGCCAAACAGGAATAAACAACTTCTGGAGTTCACCCATTTGTTCTTTAAATGCCTGCCATTGTCTGTCCATTGTCTTTCCTTTCAGCAATGTTTCCCAGTCCGTCATGGCCAATTCATGCCTCAAATCATCATACTTAAAAACTATGAGAAAGGAAATTAGAGAATGTAAATAAGGTCAGCAAGTTGTCAGAAGGCTAGAAGCTATGCTGTTTGTAAGGAAAAACAAAGAAAAAAGGGAAGCTATCCATGTGGACGTTCAGCTGGTGCATTTACGACAGCCTCCTCATTTACTCAGCCTTCAACTTGCAAGTAAATTATATAAATGTACTGGAGACGGACAATTAGAGAAGATTGAGAGGAGAGATTTGATAGAAAATAGGTGCAGGAGTAGGCCATTCGGCCCTTCGAGCCTGCTCCACCATTCAATATGATCATGGCTGATCATGCACTTTCGGTATCCCACTTTCTCTCCATACCCCTTGATCCCTTTAGCCACAAGGGCCACGATAGAGGAGTTCAAAATCATGGGGAACATGCCCCTCTCTACATCAATGAGGATGAAGTAGAAAGGGTCGAGAGCTTCAAGTTTTTAGGTGTCCAGATCACCAACAACCTGTCCTGGCCCCCCCATGCCGACACTATAGTTAAGAAAGCCCACCAACGTCTCTACTTGCTCAGAAGACGAAGGAAATTTGGCTTGTCAGCTACGACTCTCACCAACTTTTACAGATGCACCATAGAAAGCATTCTTTCTGGTTGTATCACAGCTTGGTATGGCTCCTGCTCTGCCCAAGACTGCAAGGAACTACAAAAGATCGTGAATGTAGCCCAATCCATCATGCAAACCAGCCTCCCATCCATTGAGTCTGTCTACACTTCCCACTACCTCGGCAAAGCAGCCAGCATAATTAAGGTCACCACACACCCTGGACATTCTCTCTTCCACCTTCTTCCTTCGGGAAAAAGATACAAAAGTCTGAGGACACGCACCAACCGACTCAAGAACAGCTTCTTCCCTGCTGCTGTCAAGACTTTTGAATGGACTTGCCTCGCATTAAGTTGATCTTTCTCTACACCCTAGCTATGACTGTAACACTACATTCTGCACTCTCTCGCTTCCTTCTCTATGAACGGTATGTTTTGTCTGTATAGCGCTCAAGAAACAACACTTTTCACTGTATGTTAATACACGTGACAATAATAAATCAAATCAAAATCATGAACATATATCACGCTGTAACTATATCCTCCAATCAATGAAACCTTTTTAAAAAAAATAAAAGCAGGAAATGTTGGCAGTCAGCAGGTGTGGCACCATGGGACAGCATTTATAGCATTCAGTTTTAGGATGCTAGTGTCACAACCCTAATTGTCCTTGAGAAGGTGGTGACGAGCTGCCTCTTGAACTGCTACAGTCCCTGAGGTGTAGGTACACCCACAGTGCTGTTAGGGAAGGAGTTCCAGGATTTTGACCCAGCGATAGTGAATGAACAGTGATATATTTCCAAGTTAGGATGGTGTGTAGTTTGGAGGGGAACTTCTAGATGGCGTTGTTTACAGAGGCAGTTTCTATAATAAATGTAGATGCAATAACTTACACCATAAGATATAGCAGCAGAATTAGGCCATTCGGCCCATCGAGTCTGCTCCGCCATTCAATCATGGCTGATACGTTTCTCAACCCCATTCTCCCACCTTTACCCTGTAACCTTTGATCCCCTTACCAATCAAGAACCTAGCTATCTTGTCTTAAATATACTCAATGACCCGGCCTCCACAGCCTTCTGTGGCATTCAATTCCCCAGATCCACCACCCTCTGGCTGAAGAAATTCCTTCTCATCTTGGTTCTAAAGGGATGTCCCTTTACTCTGAGGCTGCGCCCTTGGGTCTTAGTCCCTCCTACTAACGGAAACAGGCCTGTCAGTATTCTGTAAGTTTCAGTGGGGTTTCCCCCTTATACTTCTAAAAAAGGATGGTATATTGTACTTTAAAATTACTGGGTGGGATTTTTACACCCCCCCCCCCCCACCCCAACCCTGAGCCGTGGTGTGTGTTGCAGTGGGGGAGGCAGCGCGCCATTGCTTCTGGTCCCGCCGCAGTCAATGGGGTTTGCACCCTCTGCCACTGGAAAATCCCACACAATGTTTGTGTGTCTGGCTCTAATTAACCCACAGTGTCTGAGTCTATTTCACTTGATCAGTTCAATATGATTCTGCTCACCGTGTGCACACCAGCACGGGAGATCGCGTTATGTTTAGAGTCCTGTGTACACATGTATTTGATGTCCACAAACCTCCCGTTGTTGTTGCAACATGGGGAAAGTGCCATCAGTTACAATGGGGAATTCCGGTTGTAAATAATCCTGACGGCAGTACTTACAGGGTATGGCCACCTGATGGCGCAGTGCTGCTATATCCAATAAAGCCCCAGTGTCTCCTCTGACACACCCAGGTTGACACCATGCAGGTATGTTGAGTCAAGAAAGCAGTCAGCTCGGTTCCACCCACGCAGAAATCTCGCTGATGTGAGTTGTTCTGCCTTATAGATTTGGGTTAAGGTGCTGCACGTGGCTGTGGAACGATACGCTCCAGGCACTGCCCCAAGGAAAGGTGGTGAGAAGGGAAGAGAAGAGCAGCACCCTTTCAATTCTCAGGTGGCCTTGCATAGTTCTCAGTGATGATTCAGCCACATTATATCTCTTTCAGATATTTGAGGTCGTTATAGATTCACTTCTTGGAACCGAGTTGCTACAGGATTTGGCGTTGTGACAGAATGTAAGCAGATTTTTATCAGCGTCAGTCTCTGACTCTGGTGTCAATCTCTTCACATATTATGATGGGGTTGGTTAGCTCAGTTGGTTGGCGGCTGGCGATGTGATGACCCAGTGATATTATCGCTAGACTATTAATCCAGAAACTCTAGGTACCCGGGTTCGAATCCCGCCACGGCAGCTGGTGGAATTTGAATTCAATAAAAAATAGCTGGAATTAAAAGTCTACTGATGACCATGAACCGATTGTCGATTGTAGGAAAAACCCATCTGGTTCACTAATATCCAGTAAGAAGTTTAACAACACCAGGTTAAAGTCCAACAGGTTTATTTGGTAGCAAAAGCCACACAAGCTTTCGGAGCTCCAAGCCCCTTCTTCAGATGAGTGGGAATTCTGTTCACAAACAGGGCACATGTTTATATGCCCTGTTTGTGAACAGAATTCCCACTCACCTGAAGAAGGGGCTTGGAGCTCCGAAAGCTTGTGTGGCTTTTGCTACCAAATAAACCTGTTGGACTTTAACCTGGTGTTGTTAAACTTCTTACTGTGTTTACCCCAGTCCAACGCCGGCATCTCCACATCATCACTAATATCCTTCAGGGAAGGAAATCTGCCGTCCTTACCCAGTCTGGCCTACATGTTACTCCACAGCCACAGCAATGTGGTTGACTCTCAACTGCCGTCTGAACAAGGGCAACTAGGGATGGGCAATAAAATGCTGGCCAACCAGTGATGCCCATGTGCCATTAATGAATAAAAAAGAAATTACTCGAGGTGTAGAGGTTTATCAGGTCTCCTTCCTGTACACTGTAACCTTCTCCTCCCGCCCATCCCTCTCCTCCCGCCCACCCCTCTCCTCCAGCCCCCCCTCTCCTCCCGACCCCCCTCTCCTCCCACACCCCCCTCTCCTCCCACCCCCCTCTCCTCCGGCCCCCCCTCTCCTCACGCCCCCCCTCCTCCCGCCCCCTCTCCTCCTGCACCCCCCCTCCTTCCGCTCCCCCTCCCACCCCCCCTCTTCTCCCGCCCCCCCCTCCTCCCGCCCCCTCTCCTCCTGCGCCCCCCTCCTTCCGCCCCCCCTCCCGCCCCCCCCTCCTCCTGCCCCCCTCTCCTCCCGCCCCCCCCTCTCCTCCCAACCCCCCCCTCTCCTCCCAACCCCCCCTCTCCTCCCGCTCCTCCCAACCCCCCCTCTCCTCCCGCCCCCCCCTCTCCTCCCGACCCCCCTCCTCTCCTCCCGACTCCCATCCTTCTACCTTTCAATTTGATCCCTCTCAAATTAAACCCGAGTGATGATTTTTCTGCCCGTATTTGTGCAGGAGTATTTTGATAACTCAAATGCTGCCTTCTGGACATTTCTTTTCCATTTAATTACGTTTTATTTACCAAAGATTTTCTTCCCATCATGTCCAATTACATTGTCCCACTACCTTCATAACAGGATTCAACATTGGGGATATTTCACAAGAACACAAGGAATAGAAGCAGGAGTCGACCATTCAGCCCTTCAAGCCTGTCCCATCATTCAGTGGGATCATGGCTGCTCTATGTCGGCCTCAGCTCCTTTTCTGGGCCATTTCCCCATCGCCCTCTATTCCTTGATCGATCAATTATTTATCCACCTCCACTTTAAATACTCCTAACGATCCAGCCTCCGCTACACTTTTGGGGGGAGAATTCCAGATATTCATCACCCTCTGCGAGAAGAAATTTCTCTGCAGCTCAGTTTTAAATGACCAGCTCTTTATCTTGTAGCGACGTCCCCTTGTTTGAGACTCTCCCATTGGTGAAAACACTGATTGTGTTTCTGATATTCGATAAATCAGATTACTTGATTCTGTGCCTATTGTTGGGGCAAATGATAGTTTGTTCTTTGTTAAGTGATTCTCTGTAATGTTTGCCCTGTTCTACCTGCAGTTTTGATAATGAAAGCACTTAGTGCTTTTAGCAAGTGCTGGTTGTTAAGTGTGAGGCACCTGTCATCCATGTGACAGTGACGGGAGTGTTTGTGAGGGTGAGGGGCGGAAAGGGGGAGTAGTGGAGAGCGGGGGTGGTTGGGGGTGGAAGGGGGGGTAGTGGCAGGAGAGCGGGGAGTTGGAGGGGGGGCAGAAGGGGGGGTAGTGGCAGGAGAGCGGGGGGGGGGTGGGGTAGTGGCAGGGGGGGAGGGGATGTGCAGAAGAGAAATTCCTTGAGCAAAATGCAACTAAGAAGGTGACGGAACAGAGTGGGGATTCCCACAGCTGCTGTGGAGTGCGTTTGGTTCTCCCTCCCTTCTCAGTTGCGGGGCTGATTAACTCTTTATGTTGCAGAGACACTGGAGAAGATGGTCGGAGGGTTTTCTAGTCTCCTGACACCTGCTCCCGAACTGTTTGACCGGCAGAGGGGAGAAAGCACGACTGCTTAAAGCCTCTGCCCAGATCTGTCTCAATTCCTGCTGCTTTTGAAACTCACTTTCAGAGGCTTGCTGCCTCCTTTTCATTATTAAATACTGATTGTTTATCGAATAATCATGCTTTAATTTTTTGAGAAAATTATACAACACAGGAGGAGTCCATTTCGCCCATTGTGCCAGTCCTGGCTCTTTGAAGGAGAGATCCAATTAGACTCACTCCCCCCTGTTCTTTGCCAGCATTTCTTTTCCTGTTCAAGTATTTCTCCAATTCCCTTTTCGAAAGTTCCTGTTGAATCTGTCTCCAGCGCCCTTTCAGGCAGCACCTTCCAGATCACAACTCACTGCGTTCTGCACGTTCTCCCCGTGTCTGCGTGGGTTTCATCCGGGTGCTCCGGTTTCCTCCCACAGTCCAAAAGACGTGATGGTTAGATGGATTGGCCATGCTAAATTCTCCCTCAGTGTACCCGAGCAGACGCCAGAGTGTGGCGACAAGGGGATTTTCACAGTAACTTCATTGGGGCGGCATGGTGGCGCAGTTAGCGCTGCTGCCTCACAGCGCCAGGGACCTGGGTTCAATTCCAGCCTCGGGTCACTGTCTGCGTGGAGTTTGTACATTCTCCGTGTCTGCGTGGGTTTCCTCCTGGTGCTCCAGTTTCCACCCACAGTCCAAAGATGTGCAGGTTAGGTGGATTGGCCATGCTAAATTGACCCTAGTGTCAGGGGGATTAGCAGGGTAAATATGTGGGGTTACGGGAATAGGGCCTGGGTGGGATTGTTGTCGGTGCAGACTCGATGGGCCAAATGGCCTCCTTCTGCACTGTAGGGATTCTATGAAAACACAGACTCCTCTCTATGAAAACTCAGTCACTTCATTTCTTACACAGCGAGTCAGGCGGAGATGGGGGGAGTTGATGTGCTATTTGCTTGCCTAATATCATTATCCACCACCCAAACATCCTTGTGTCCGTCAAATCTTCTGCTTGGCTTTGAATATGATGATAATTTAAGGGCAAGTACAGTCTGCGGAATATTTAAAGTTTATTTATTAGTGTTACAAGTGAGGCTTACATTAACACTGCAATGAAGTTCCTGTGAAATTCCCCTAGTCGCCCACACTCTGGCGCTGAGTACACTGAGGGAGAATTTAGCAAGGCCAATCCCATGGCATTAATCAAAGGAGAGCAGGAATGTGTTATGGCCAACATTTCTTCTTCAACAATGAAACAATTGAGTTCTATCCTGCTACTTTTATGCACCTTTCTGAAGGGCAAGCTGGAATGGCTATTCCAAAAGTGATTCATTAGCTGTGAGGGGTTCTGAGGTTAATAAAGGATGTGATAGGTGCTATACAAATGCCAGTTCTTTCTTTAACCCAGTAAGAAGTCTCACAACACCAGGTTCAGGTCCAACAGGTTTATTTGGTGATGATCAGATGATGAAGGAACAGCGCTCTGAAAGCTCGTGATACCAAATAAACCTGTTGGACATTAACCTTGTGTTGTGAGACTTCTTACTGTGCCCACCCCAGTCCAACGCCGGCATCTCCACATCATTTCTTTAACACAGCAACAGGATTAAAGGCAATTAAACAGCACAACAGCACGCAATTAGAAATATTTAGCAATCTAATGTGACGTGAGCATTAATTTCATATAGATCAGGCAACTTGAGCACATTCATGTGACAATGGGGGTCTGGTGCGGTGCTTACCAACAGGTATAAGTTCTCTTGACACCGTCGTGGTTGACTCGGATATGTTTCCGTAGGCTGTGCGAGGCGTTGAAAGATCGATCACACTGGCGGCATGGATACCTCTTCATTGACTGTTGAGAGTGAGTGAGAGAGAGAGAGAGAGAACTGAATGATTATGTCTTCAACGGGAAGTGCGGAAGAGTTGGTATAAATCTTACTTTGGTTTCGTATAAAGAAATAAAACACTTTGGCTGTGCGAAAGGACGACTTCTTATATCCCCTTCTCATTTCAGAGACTTGATGCCTCTATTGTTATGCTGACAAATTCCAATCACTTTCCTTTCACCGACGATCTCTGCACTGAGGGGGACGAAAGTAGAAAAACTGGTTCCCACTTCTGCCCAGAGGGATCTGCAGGTGTAAAGCTCCGTCCCATCACCAATGGTGAGGATTGCTGCCACCCAGGTGTGCCCCCACACAGGTTCCAAACTCACTTCATTCCTTTATGTAGAATTACACAGAATGTACAGCACAGGAGAGGCCACTCAGCCCAACAGAAATATCAACAAGATGGTGCCAAAGCGAGGCGACTTCTTGAGAGCTGTGCCCAGCATACCCTCTAATTCTATCTTTTACTTTCATTCCATGCTTCTAAAACTGTATTCTAATTCTTTTACCCCTAGCTATGACTCCAACACTACATTCTGCACCCTCTCCTTTCCATCTCTATGTACAGCATGCTTTGTCTGTATAGCATGCAAGAAACAATATTTTTTTACTGTATACTTACACATGTATATTTGGTAGCAAAATCCACGAGCTTTCGGAGCGCTGCTCCTTCATCAGGTGAGTGGGAGTTCTGTTCACAAACAGGGCATATAAAGACACAAACTCAATTTACAAAATAATGGTTGGAATGCGAGTCTTTACAGGTAATCAAGTTTTAAAGGTACAGACAATGTGAGTGGAGAGAGGGTTAAGCACAGGTTAAAGAGATGTGTATTGTCTCCAGACAGGACACATCTCTTTAACCTGTGCTTAACGCGCTCTCCACTCACATTGTCTGTACCTTTAAGACTTGATTACCTGTAAAGATTCACATTCCAACCATTATTTTGTAAATTGAGTTTGTGTCTTTATGTGCCCTGTTTGTGAACAGAACTCCCAATTACCTGACGAAGGAGCAGCGCTCCGAAAGCTAGTGGCTTGTGCTACGAAATAAACCTGTTGGACTTTAACCTGGTGTTGTGAGACTTCTTGCTGTGTTTATCCCAGTCCAACGCCGGCATCTCCACATCATACTTATACATGTGACAATAATACAAGGCCGCACGGTGGCACAGTGGGTTAGCACCGCTGACTCACAGCTCCAGGGACCTGGGTTCGATTCCCGGCTTGGGTCACTGTCTGTGTGGAGTTTGCACATTCTCCGTGTTTGTGTGGGTTTCCTCCGGATGCTCCGGTTTCCTCCCACAGTCCAAAGATTTGCGGGTTAGGTAGATTGGCCAATGCTAAATTGCCCCATAGTGGCCCGGGATGTGCAGCTTAGAGGGATTAGCGGGGTAAATGAGTGGGGTTGTGGGGATAGTGCCTGGGTGGGATTGTTGTCGATGCAGATTCGATGGGCCGAATGTAGGGATTCAATGTTTCTATGATGACAAATCAAATTAAAAATAAAGCACAAGAAACAGTACTTTTCACTGTATACTAATATAGGCGACAATAATAAATCAAATCAGAACATGCCGGCAGAATCTTTCAACCCTTTTTCCTTCATACACTTATCTAGATTTACTCCCAATTTCACCTACATTATTCATCTCTGGGGAGGCGATGGCCAGTGGTATTAGCGCTAGACTAATAATCCAGAAACTCAGCTAATGTTCTGGGGACTCGGGTTCGAATCCCGCCACAGCAGATGGTGGAATTTGAATGCAATAAAAAAAATCTGGAATTAAGAATCTACTGATGACCATGAAACCATTGTCGATTGTTGGAAAAACCCATCTGGTTCACTAATGTCCTTTAGGGAAGGAAATCTGCCGTCCTTACCCGGTCTGGCCTACATGTGACTCCAGAGCTATTATCTCCTATTGATGCTTGGAAAGGGCGCAGGGAGATTTACCAGAATGGTACCAAGGATTCCTCTGCTCCTGCTTACCATCCAGTATATGAATGTTGGAGGAAGTTAGGAGAAATGTTCTTTATGAAGAGGATTTTAGGACCAAGAGAGTGGTCAAAGTAGGGAGGATTACATCTTTGAAGAAAAATGGATGAATATAGAATCCCTACAGTGCAGGAGGAGGCCAACCATAATCCCACCCAGGCCCTATTCCCATAGCACCACACATTTACACTGCTAATCCCCTGACACTAGGGTCAATTTGGCATGGCCAATCAACCTAACCCGCACATCTTTGGACTGTGGGAGGAAACCGGAGTACCCGGAGGAAACCCACGCAGACACGGGGAGAACGTGCAGACTCCACACAGACAGTGACCCAAGCCAGGAATTGAACCCGGGTCCCTGGCGCTGTGAGGCACATTAAAATTAAATGACAAAACAAGTGATCATTCAGGTGCTAACCATTGTGCCACCGTGCTGCCACATCTGACACAGAGGAAGAGACGGGACAGTAGGATAGTTTATAGGTATCGTTTGCAAAGACACAATAGGCTAATTAATCGCCATCCTTGCTTTAAACTTATGACTGTGAAGTTCCCTGGCACTGAGCTGTCCACTGACACAAGGCTGCCAACTTCCATGAAGTGCCCAAGATAGACCATTTTGGGCTCCCAGTGTCGATAGGTCTGTATGTCAGTGTAGATCACTAATAAAGAAGTGGGGACGAAAAGGAAGGATAAAATTGGCAAATAGAGGTATGTGAAAACACTACAGGAGTTACTGTAGGAATAACTCTGATTAAATATCAGTTTATCTCCAGACTCTATTTATGATTTATGAAACAAATGAAACTTAATAATTATGCACGAAATTAAAGCTCTTTCAACTTGAGCTGAAAACAAGGATGAATTGTTTCCAGGGCAACCGTTGGAAGAGTACCTTGTGTTGGTTGGATTGGTACAATTAAATCGAGCTGAATGCATGACAAAAAGAAAATCCAACATTAATCCGTTCAGAATAAACACATTAAAATTAAACGACAAAACAAGTGATCATTCAGGTCGATAATTTATCATTTGCATACGGGATCGCTCGCTTTGCAAAGGCACGACGTTCTGCTGATGGATTTGCATGGTAATGAGGCCTTGAGTAAAAGTCAAGAGCAGGCAAAGTTTTCATCTCTCTCTGGGGAATTCTGAAGGGGCTGACACCATGGAGTAACACAAAAGCTGCCCGTTCAAATAATCCTCTTCAGCAAAAGGAAGCTCACTGTGCAACTTAACTGTTTCACAGTCCCAACAAATACACCAGCGCTCCTCAAGGCAACAGGAACATCTATATTACCTACATTAGAAAAATGAGCAGTGCGTCCGTCACAACTAGCCCTTAATTTATCAAACTGTCTGATTGAACTGGTCCAGAGGAGTTTCTGGAGGAGGATACTGGTGACTCCAAATACCCACTGACAAAAAAAGCAAGAAGCTGGACAAGAAAGTGAAGCAGAGTTAGGATGCGCTTTATGAATATTTGAGGTTTCTCAGGTACACGCTGGAATTTTACCGCCCCGCCCGCCACGGGAATCGGAGCGAGCGAGGGGCGGACAATGGGAAGGTCCGCTGACCTCAGGCGGGATTTTATGGTTTCAGGACAAGCAAGGCAGTAAAATCCCACCCACATACTCCTGTCTTTAACTCTAATGGATATAACTTGTGTGTGCACGAATGTTAAAACATCTTGGCAACGCCTGTTCAGGTTTTGACAGGTTACCTTCACATTCAACATTTTCTCTTGAATGGAATATATGCGTGTATGTGTGTATGCATGTGTGTCTGTTTGCGTCTGTGTGTTTGTGTGTGTCTGTTTGCGTCTGTGTGTTTGTGTGTGTCTGTGCGTGTGTCTGTCTGTGTGTGTCTGTGTGTGTCTGTGTGTGTTTCTGTGCGTGTGTCTGTCCGTGTGTGAGTGTCTGTGTGTTTCTGTCTGTGTGTGTCTGTCTGTCTGTGTGTGTCTGTCTGTGTGTGTGTGCCAATGTGTCACACAGACACATGCACAATTGATGGGCTATTCAACCACAAGATGCGTCACAGCAAGGCCTGATCATGATCTCAGCTGATATCCACAAACATGGTAGCAATAAAAATCAGCAGATAGTAACTGGGAATCCCAGAATATTTACCACTGTAGCCAGTCATAGCTCCACCACCATCTCAGGTGAGACCAGCTAACTGGGGCTTTTTGATTCTGTGTAATTCAGCTACCCACTGGACAACAGTAGTCACTTCACTGGGGGTTTGCAAAAGATATTTATAAGTTCCTCTCTGGCTTTGTTCTTTAAATTTTATAAACAGTACCTGAATTTCATCAAGTCGACGTATTATTTATAATAGACATTATTGTACCAGCACAGGGAAAATTCTAATTCATCGCCACAGTGTCAGTGGCAGTAACAACACCAACAACTTAGTAAGCAAAACAAAGGATTAAGCAAGTAGTTCAGTAGCTGAGTTACACAAATATATCAACTTATCTGTACGACATATTTCATTCAGGTGAGTGCCACAAGTAAATAAACATACCCATCAGTGTACATCATTAAGGCAGCAATCAAAGGCTTTGGCAATGTACATTATAGGCTTAAGACTTTGAAACCAATAGATCTCGTTGTTTCTATGTAAACTTGTTTATGGTGTTACGTAGAAGAGATGGACGCAGGTCTTTCAATCCTAAAAAACAGGTACTTGAAATGGGACCACCTTGGAATATGGAGATAAAGCATTTGACACATTCTAGTCAGGTACTGAGCTTGCCTTCTCACCCTTGTAGTTTAAAGTTTATTTATTAGTGTCGCAAGTAGACTTACATTAACACTGCAATGAAGTTATTGTGAAAATCCCCTAGTCGCCACACTCCGGCGCCTGTTCGGGTGCATAAGAATATAAGAACTAGGAGCAGGAGTAGGCCATCTGGCCCCTCGAGCCTGCTCCGCCATTCAATAAGATCATGGCTGATCTTTTTGTGGACTCAGCTCCACTTACCCGCCCACTCACCATAACCCTTAATTCCTTTACTGTTCAAAAACTTATTTATCCTTGCCTTAAAAACATTCAATGAGGTAGCCTCAACTGCTTCACTGGGCAGGGAATTCCACAGATTCACAACTCTTTGTGTGAAGAAGTTCCTCCTCAACACTGAGGGAGAATTTAGCACGGCCAATGCACCTAACCAGTACATCTTTCGGACTGAGGGAGGAAACCGGAGCACCCGGAGGAAACCCATGCAGACACAGGGAGAACGTGCAGACTCGGCACAGACAGTGACTCGAGGCCGGAATTGAACCCAGGTCTCAGGCGCTGTGAGGCAGCAGTGCTAACCACTGTGCCACCGTGCCGCCCACAGGCCCATTCACTGTAGGGCAATTCCTGTAAATTCTATCTCCCATTTTAAATGATTCCATGTTTGGACGTTACTTTCCTTCAAAGTTCCATCATTCTCCCCTCCTCCTGCCGTCTTTCATCTTGCCTTGCTGCGATATGCATCTCTGTAGCTGTCAATGCAATTGGAGGGTCTGCTTCATGTCAAACTGATCTTTGAGGGATAGAATTGGTCTCAATGACTTCGCTCTCATACACTTCCCACACATACTTACTCTCCTTTGTGAGGAAGTGTCGGCTCTCGAATCACCGCCTCCCGCAGCAGAGTTCAGTGAAGTTAACAATCTAATTTGTAATCCCTTGACTCTGTGGCGTCATACTCCTGTGCCAATGCACACCGGGGCATTAATTTTATCAGACTGGGATAAGCAGAATCACAGGTCTCAGGAGGGAAAGGACAGCTGTGTGTTATCCAGTCTCTTCAAAGCAAGATCTGAAGGCTAGGGTTTGTCAGGTGATCGCCATTGACTGGTTACAGATCATGTACTTCCTGGTCAGCACTTAGAGTAAACATAACAAAACCTTCCCTCATGCAAATCTCCTATTGAGGTTCAGCAACAAAAACAATTTGCTACACTCACATAAAAGGATGTTTCAGAAGGTGACAGTATTGGCAATTGAAAGTTTAAAGTTTATTTATTAGTGTCACAAGTAGGCTTACATTAACACTGCAATGAAGTTACTGTGAAAATCCCCTAGTCGCCACACTCCGGCGCCTGTTCGGGTACACTGAGGGAGAATTTAGCATGCACCTAACCAGCACGTCTTTCAGAGGAAACCGGAGCACCCGGAGGAAACCCACTCAGACCCGGGGAGAACGTGCAGACTCCACACAGCCAGTGACCTGAGCCAGGAATCGAATCCAGGTTCCTGGCACTGTGAAGCAGCAGTGGCTAACCACTGTGCCGCCTAGGAGCTGGAGAATAAAGGGAGTCTAAGGAAATAGGGTACCTTTTTTTACTGCATGCGTCTTTATTGAATTAATTATCAATAGTTTGTAAAAAATTGTAGCCCCTGGAATGAAAATATTGAAACGCTTGTAATGTTCTCATTACTGATCTGAAGCACCTCAGAGTGCACCTTAATCTCTGGAGAAATTGTAAATATCATTGCACTTTATCATAATAACAATTTGAAACGTTTTGTAAGGCGTCCTTCAGATTTTATATGGTATACTTTGCAAAAAAACAAATTTGTTTCTCCAAAGAAAAAACGTTTCTTGGCCTTTTAGCTAAGACCAAGTACCAGAACAAGGTCAGGTGCAATGCCTTTTCATGTCAGCTTACATCTTGTTGGTCTCTTTTAGAACCATAGAAACCATAGAATTCCAACAGTACAGGAGGAGGCCATGTGGCTCATCGAGTCTGCACCAACGGTATGCTTTGTCTGGATAGCACGCACAAAACAATACTTTTCACTGTATCCCAATACATGTGACAGTAATAAGTCAAATCAACTCTTCGAAAGAGTTACCCCAGGCCCATCATCCGCCCTATCCCCGTAAATCCGAGCTTCTTTTTTACCATGGCTAATCCACCCAACCTGCACATCTTCGGACTGTGGGAGGAAACTGGAGCACCCGGTGGAAATCCACGCAGACATGGGGAGAACGTGCAGACTCCGCACAGACAGGTCGGAATTGAACCCAGGTCCCTGGCGCTGTGAGGCAACAGTGTTAACCACTGTGCCTTCTTGTGGAGACCATAAACTGGATTCAATTTGAATTGGTTTTTGGTGCAAGGAGATAGATTCGGGCTTGCCCGGCCCACTCCGACATTGGCTTTGTAACTTCAAGAACGGGGTAAAAATTAAAAGAAAAATCCATTTTCCTGAAGGATAAAGTCTCCGAATGGAAAGCTGACAGCGACAGAATAGATGAACTATTAGGATGTAGAAGGATGAGAATGGTACATTTGGACGAAACCTTTAGTCTGAAATCATGGTAACCTATAAATGCACTGAAGGAAACTGAAGCTTTATCTTTCATTGTAAAATGCTGCTTGAATTTAAAATGCTATATGTAGCAGGTTGAATGGGGAACAGTGGAACAGAAAAAGGCCATTTAGCCCCTCCAGCCTGGTTGATCTGTATCTCAAATCTGTCGACCTGCAACCTTGCCTAATGAAACTATCATTTTCAGTTTTGAAATCTTCAAGCGACTTGGCCTCATTGTTTTTTTGTGGGAGAGAGTTCTAGATTTCCGCTCTCTTTGTGTGAAGAAGTTCTTCCTGACATCAGCTGGCTCGAGGTTGAAGATTGTGCCCCCTTGTTCTGGACTCATTCCCCCACCCACCCAGAAAGAAAATAGTTTCCCTCTATCTACCCTATCAAATCCTTGTAATCATTTTAAACAATTCAAATAAATCACACCTAACCGTCTAAATTCAAGGCAACCCAAGCTTAATGTATGCAGTCTATTTTCATTAGCCCAGTATCAGTCAAAATGACAGAATTTCTCCATACTATTGATTACTCATGGTATGATATGCTGGCCTTCATAGCGAGAGGATTTGAGTATAGGAATAGGGATGTTTTACTGCAACTGTATAGAGCGTTGGTGAGGCCACACCTGGAGTATTGTGGACAGTTTTGGTGTCCTTATCCGAGGAAGTATGTCCTTGCTATAGAGGGAGTACAGCGAAGGTTTACCAGGCTGATTCCTGGGATGGCAGGTCTGTCATATGAGGAGAGACTAAGTCGGTTGGGATTGTATTTACTGGAGTTTAGAAGAGTGAGAGGGGATCTCATAGAAACTTATAAAATTCTAACGGGGTTAGACAGGGTAGATTCAGAAAGCATGTTTCCAATTGTGGGGGAGTCCAGAACTAGGGGTCACAGTTTGAGGATCATAGAATCATAGAATCCCTACAGTGCAGAAGGAGGCCATTCGGCCCATCAAACCTGCACCAACAACAATCCCACCCAGGCCCTATCCCTGTAACCCCACGTATTTACCCTGCTAATCCCCCTGACACTTAGGGACAATTTAGCATAACCAATCAACCTAACACGCACGTCTTTGGATAAGGGGTAAACCTTTTAGAACTGAGGCGAGGAGAAATTTCTTCACCCAGAGGGTGGTGAATGTGTGGAATTCACTACCACAGAATGTAGTTGAGGCCAAAACGTTGTGTGATTTCAAAATAAATTAGATATAGCTCTTGGGGCTAAAGGGATCAAGGGATATGGGTGGGAAGGGGATCAGGATATTGAATTCGATGATCAGCCACGATCAAAATTAATGGCGGAGCAGGCTCGAAGGGCTGAATGGCCTCCTCCTGCTCCTATTTTCTATGTTTCTCACTTGATGAGGAGTTCCTGCCATGTTGGGGAGAGGCAGTCAGGGAAAGGAAGAGCAAAAATGTAACAAATGGAGAAGGTACAATTCTCTATGAACGGTATGCTTTGTCTGTATATTACAAGAATCAATACTTTTCACTGTATACTAATACATTGTCACAAAAAATAAATCAAATCAAAGTTAACAAACAATGGAAGAAATCAATCAGATTTCACCTGCCTCTTAGCAATCTGGTATAGAGTGGAATTGAAGAGAGTGAGAGAATGAAAAGGTGTACAGTAAATCATAGAATAGAATCATAGAATCCCTACAGTACAGAAAGAGGCCATTTGGCCCATCGAGTCTGCACCGACCACAATCCCACCCAGGCCCTACCCCCATATTCCCACATATCTACCCACCAATCCCTCTAACCTACGTATCTCAGGACACTAGGGGCAATTTTTTAGCATGGCCAATCAACCTAACCCGCACATCTTTGGACTGTGGGAGGAAACCGGAGCACCCGGAGGAAACCCACGCAGACACGAGGAGAATGTGCAAACTCCACACAGACAGTGACCCAAGCCGGGAATCGAACCCAGGTCCCTGGAGCTGTGAAGCAGCAGTGCTAACCACTGTGCCACCGTGCCGCCCAGCTAGCACTGCAGAAAGGGAGGGTTCACATACTTCAGTGACCCAAACACAGTGACGCTGGCTGGCAATCTAATGGCACCTGGCCTGTCCCCAAATCGAGGCATCGAGCAGATTCTGCCATCAGCAGACAATCACCTTCTATTAAAGGTTGGGTTAGGTAACAGTGGGCAGGGTGTGTTACAAACAAGGTCTTTTAGATGATTTTCCATGAGTGAAGGAGATCTAACCCTGCGCTATGTCAGCAATCGTGGTATAATGTGAGGGGCGTGTTACCGCGAGGGTGTTTAATGTGGTTTCTGTACTCTGAACAAGTCATAAACAACATGCAATAGTTTCAGGAGAAAATCATTTGCAAATAAGCTATGATAGAATTCTATTTGAGTTCATGATATCCAAATTAAGTCAATAAAATTTATCACTGCAAAAAAAAGGTACCTTTGCCATTTTGCATCCTAAAGATGCATAACTCAAAAAACATGATCAACATTCAGATAAAGCCTCTGGTCTGCAATGGTTTGCTGTGTGAATGTCACAGAGAGGATTACGTCAACATCTCGAGGGGGTGACTGAATCTTATTCAAGACAGCAAGAAGTCTCACAATCATTCATTCACCTGATGAAGGAGCAGTGCTCCAAAACCTTGTGATTCCAAATAAACCTGTTGGGTTTTAACCTGGTGTTGTGAAGCTTCTTAC
This sequence comes from Mustelus asterias, assembly GCF_964213995.1. NCBI lineage: Eukaryota > Metazoa > Chordata > Chondrichthyes > Carcharhiniformes > Triakidae > Mustelus > Mustelus asterias. The sequence continues at coordinate 20,672,445 of NC_135829.1, read as the reverse complement.
TGCGCCCACCCCAGTCCAACGCCGGCATCTCCACATCATGGCTACCATCTTATTCAAGAGTTTGGGGAGTTTTCACATTCTCCCCGTGTCTGCGTGGGTTTCCTCCGGGTGCTCCGGTTTCCTCCCACAGTCCAGCGATGTGCAGGTTAGGTGGGATTGGCCGTGATCAATGTGTGGGGTTATGGCGGGGATTTTGCCTCGGTCGGATGCTCTTTTGGAGGGTCGGTGTCGATGGGCCGAATGGCCTCTTCTGTACTGGAGGGATTCTATGATTAATAGCTTATTGGTTGCTCATGGAGTGACTGGTAAATTATAATATATCGAATATATTCCAGTTGTATTCCCTCTGCTCCTCCACACCCTCCTCTCACAAGGTCACATGCTGCACCCTGGCCTCAAGCACAAACAGATAACCTGCACAAGGCTTTTAAAAAACATTACTCTAGAACCTGCTGTTAGGAGATGTACATTAGGAGTTGGCGGAGAGGGTGGTGGCAGAGAGGAGCGAGACAGGATGCTCGTCTCCATGCCAACAGGCTTAGCCTGTTTACTTTGTCTGTGAGTTTAGACGGCATCATAGAATTCTAGAGAATAACAGTACGGGGAATTATGGCCACAGACACACAAAGGTGTCAATGCTGCAAGGCTTCAGCATACGTTCATTTACTTCTGATTCCAAATTTGTTTGATTCAGATCTTTACTTCACAATTAAATGGAAGAAAACACAGTCCTCCAAGGTTTCTTTCCATTCTTTTAAATCCAGCTGTTTGTAGCTGTATCAGGCTCTCAGAGATTCCAGTATCTTATCTTCAAACCTCTCCATTTTGATGTCCTGATTTAATGTTGTAAATCTTTTTCTTTTAAATTACATTTTTAGTTTAATGGCACAAAACTCAGTGACCTAATAATGATTTAAGTTTTCAACCACGACTAAATCAGTGAAGGCAAAATGAAGAGTGAGCGTTTTTTTTTTAACGATGAATAATGTCACAACTTGCACCTTCCAGCACACTCGTTAATCACAGAATCATTTGAGAAGCAAATGGCTGCACACTGAAAGGCAGTTGTAATTTGTTGTGTTGAATTTGTTTTGACGCAGGAAACAACTTGATGCCTAAACAGGCAAGAATCTAAAGCCAAGCAGCTTATATCCACAGGACCTAACCTCCGTAAGCCTCTATGGACTGGGCTGGTGTTCCGATCAAACAGGAAGGTCAGGGTGGAATTGTTAAAGGGTTGCTCAATTTTATGCTGCAAATATGAAGCAGCCAGTCCGAGTGATGACACAACGGTTGAAAAATGGGGTTAACGGAATTCAGTGAGAAAAGCAATGTTGTTTTGTGTGCTCTAAAAGGTCACTTTATTGAAATAAAGTCCTAAATAACATTACAGGTGCCACCAGAGCACCAGCCAAAGTGGGTTCAAACCCATGACACTCTCGACACATCTTGGCTGTGTTGCTGGACGGAGCCCAACCCTCCGATTTCGCTTGTGTGAAACAACTTAGAAATTTTCTCCTATGTAATGGCAGGGTGGCACGGTGGCACAGTGGTTAGCACTGCTGCCTCACAGCGCCAGGGACCCAGGTTCAATTCCTGGCTTGGATCACCGTCTGTGTGGAATCTGCACGTTCTTCCTGTGTCTGCGTGAGTTTCCTCCGGGTGCTCCGGTTTCCCTCCCACACTCCAAAGACGTGCGGATTAGGTTGATTGGCCATGCTAAATCCTGTCCCGGGGGGGGGGGATGCGTAGGTCAGAGGGATTAGCAGGGTAAGTGTGTGGGGTTACAGGGATAGGGCCTGGGTGGGATTGTTGTCGGTGCAGACTCGATGGGCCGAATGGCCTCCATATGCACTGTAGGATTCTATGCTTTCTAAAAGGCATTATATAAATGAAAATTGTTACTGTTATTGGAGGAAGCCAGTTTTCCAACAGAACATTAGACAAAGTAAAGAGGGAGCAGCCTGCGTGGAAAAATACCAGGAACAGTTATCCTGGACTGCTCAGGTACCTCAGTGTGGAGAACAAATTCAGAGGAACACCATCTGCTTCCACTCTGGGTCATGCTGGGTCAGGGGAGAGTGTACAAGATGAAATGGGAAGAAAACTGCCTTCTCAACACATCAAACTAGCCAGACATTTGAAAACAAGTCACAGTCTCATTTCCAAAATGCCCTTTGCCACTGCAGTTCTAAAGAGATTTTTTTGGGGGGGAAAGCAAAAGCAGCAGCAATTAGAAGAATTAATTAATTAGAAGCTACTTTTGACCGCGAGGCACTTAGCTACTGATGCCTCCCAGTTTATGCTTTGGAAGGCTGACCTTGGTCACCCTTCCTATTTGCCTGGGTGAAGGAGGAGCAATGTTTCCTGGCAAGAATAACGCTGCAGTTTTTCATCAAGTTTCTTTGAAATGCTCACTCTTGGCAATTGAAGGGATAGAAATAAATGTTGAGGGTCAGAATGGAAACCTCTTTAAAACCAATGGAAGCTGCAGTGTTTGGTCCTGTGAATACTGACATTGAGGTAAATTAGATGTGGTGCAAGAATGGGAAGAGTCTTTGCATATCCAGTACAACCCTGTCTAAAAGATGTATTATTGCCTGTGCATACAGCACATTATACATATAAAGCTTAGTGGTCCAATATTATTTTGAGTTATTGCTCATTATGTATTGAAGAATTCCTTATGCCAAAAAGGCTATGCTTTATATCACTAAATATACCTTTTCACACGATCTGAAAAACCTTAAATAAGATTTTTAATGAGGTTGGGCGGCACGGTAGCACAGTGGTTAGCACTGCTGCTTCACAGCTCCAGGGTCCTGGGTTTGATTCCCGGCTCGGGTCACTGTCTGTGTGGAGTTTGCACATTCTCCTCGTGTCTGCGTGGGTTTCCTCCGGGTGCTCCGGTTTCCTCCCACAGTCCAAAGATGTGCGGGTTAGGTTGATTGGCCAGGTTAAAAATTGCCCCTTAGTGTCCTGGGATGCGTAGGTTAGAGGGATTAGCGGGTAAATATGTGGGGTGGGATTGTGGTCGGTGCAGACTCGATGGGCCGAATGGCCTCCTTCTGCACTGTAGGGTTTCTATGATTCTATGATGATTAACCAACAGTGATTTTACTGTGATTTAACATCAGTTAATATAGGAAAGGCTGCCGTTAGGGAGGAAATTCCAAGAATTTGACCCAGCGACTGCGAAAGAACAGCGGTATATTTCCAAGTCAGGATGGTAAGTGGCTTGGAGGGGAACTTGCAGGTGGTGGTGTTCCCCATGTATCTGCTGTCCTTGTCCTTCTAGATGGAAGTTGTCGTGGGTTTGGAAGGTGATGTCTAAGGATCTTTGGTGAATTGCTGCAGTGCCCCTTGTAGATGGTACACACTGCTGCTACTGTGCGTCAGTGGTGGAGGGATTGGATATTTGTAGATGTGGTGCCAATGAAGCGGGCTGCTTTGTCCTGGATGGTGTCAAGCTTCTTGAGTGTTGTTGGAGCTGCACCCATCCAGGCAAGTGGGGAGTATTCCATCACACTCCTGACATGTGCCTTGTAGATGGTGGACAGGCTTTGGGGAGTCAGCGGTTGCAACTCCTGTCTTCAATAAAGGAGGGAGATTGAAACTATGAAACTACAGGCCAGTTAGCTTAACATCAGTAATAGGAAAAATGCTGGAATCTATTATTATGGAGGTTATAACTGGGCACTTCGAAAATTACAACGATATCAGGCAGAGTCTTGGTTTTGTGAAAGGGAAAATGTGTTTGACTCGTTTATTGGAAATATTTGAGGAAATAAGAAGCAATGTGGATAAAGGGGAACCAGTGGATGTGGTGAACTTCGATTTCTAGAAGGCAGGTACAGTAAGGAATGCAGAAAAAGGATGATTCATCACTACAAGGCATGGTGATATCACATCTAAAGTACTGTGAATAGTTTTGGTCTTCTTAAGTTTTTAAGTTTTAAGTTTAAGTTTATTTATTAGTGTCACAAGTCAGCTTACATTAACACTGCAATGAAGTTACTGTGAAAATCCCCCAGTCGCCACAATCTAACATCTGTTCGGGTACACTGAGGGAGAATTTAGCACGGCCAATGAACCTAACCAGCACGTCTTTCGGACTGTGGGAGGAAACTGGAGCACCCGGAGGAAACCCACACAGACACGGGGAGAATGTGCAGACTGCACACAGACAGTGACCCAAGCCGGGAATTGAACACGGGTCCCTGGCTCTGTGAGGAAGCAGTGCTAACCATTGTACCACTGTGTCACCCCGGAACGGCAGAGAAGGCTCAAGGGGCTGAATGGCCTGCTCCTGCTCCCAATTCATATGTTTGTTTATTTAGGAAATGAGCTTTTGTTTAGTCGGGTGTAGACACATCATAAATCTGCTGTCATATCAGATTCTCTATTATGAACTCCTGAGAAATTCATACTGCCTCTCTTTGCTTCAGTGCAAACTCCTCTTCCTGTGTGTTTACACCTCAACAAACTCTGTTCATAGAATCATACAATCTCTACAGTGCAGAAAGAGACCATTTGGCACCGACCACAATCCCACCCAGACTCTATTCCTGTAACCCCCCCCATATTTACTCTGCTAATCCCCGAACACTAGAGTCAATTTACCATGGCCAAACAACCTAACACGCACTGTGGGAGGAAACTGAAGCACCCGGAGGAAACCCACGCAGACACGGGGAGAACGTGCAGACTCCACACAGACAGTGACCCAAGGCTGGAATTGAACCCAGTTCCCTGGCGCTGTGAGGCAGCAGTGTTAACCTCTGTGCCACCCAGGTAAAATGTTCCTGCAGATTGACAAATGCCAGAGTTTAGGAAATACCAACTAGTGGAGTTTAATTGCTAAAATCACAAAGTTTATCAGTGATTGGAAAGCGGTGTGAAGGGAAAGAAGGCTCATGCCTGCTTCCTGCTGGTTCTCCAGCTATAACCAGTCTATCCATTTTGGCTTTGATGTTATCTCCAGCTCATAGGGAAGAATCTCACAGTCCAATTCACAGGTCAACCATTTCGTGTCCCATCAATAATCCAACATCGTGATTCCAGCCCTGCCAGACAGACACAAGCCAACTGCAATAAATCTCCTGCCATTGGCAAGTGCAAGCCAATGATACAGGGTGGCACTGTCAATAATTAAGAATACTCTCAAGCATCACAAAACATATCTGGCTCAGGTATCACACTAACACAGAGGATTAGCTCAGTCCCAATCTCCCATCACCAACCATATCGTGAGGGAACTAAAATGGAAAATGCTGCAAAATCTCTGATGATGGGTCATCTAGACTCGAAACATTGACTCTTTTCTCTCTCCACAGATGTTGTCAGACCTGCTGAGATTTTCCAGCATTTTCTGTTTTTATTTTGGATTTCAGCATCTGCAGTATTTTGCTTTTATAGCTCATTCAAATATTAAGAGGACTAACTAACAACAGCGCCCTCCCTTCATTGCCAGATACCATGATCAAGAACTTTGGGCTAAATCACATGGAACATAAAGTAGATACAGGCATTTAGGAGATAAAATTACACTATAGTTAAGAAAGCCCATCAACGCCTCTACTTTCTCAGAAGAGTAAGGAAATTTGACATGTCCACTATGACTCTTACCAACTTTTACAGATGCACCATAGAAAGCATTCTTTCTGCTTGTATCACAGCTTGGTGTGGCTCCTACTCTGCCCAAGACCGCAAGAAACTACAAAAGATTGTGAATGAAGCCCAATCCATCACACAAACCAGCCTCCCATCCACTGACTCTGTCTTTACTTCCCGTTGCCTCGGCAAAGCAGCCAGCATAATTAAGGACCCCACGCACCCCGGACATTCTCTCTTCCACTTTCTTCCGACAGGAAAATGATTCAAAATTCTGAGGACGCATACCAACCGACTCAAGAACAGCTTCTTCCCTGTTGCATCAGACTTTTGAATGGACCTACCTCGCATTAAGTTGATCTTTCTCTACACCCTAGCTATGACTTTACCACTACATTCTGCACTCTCTCCTTCCCTTCTCTATGAACGGTATGCTTTGTCTGTATTTTGCGCAAGAAACAATACTTTTCACTGTATATTAATACATGTGACAATAATAAATCAAATCAAATTAAAATGAGCACTGCCCAAAAATATAAATTTTTTGGTGGAACAAAACATCACATTTTTATGTATTTAGAAATACGAGCCATGAAAGAACTGAAAGGATGATGTGTTCTTTGTTTCTGTTCTTTTTAAAGCCAGGGAGGTATTAACCGTTCTAACGCAGATAATAATGTGCTCCATCTGCTTCCAGATGAGCTATTAGGCACTAAAGAAAGAATTACAGGCCAGCTGAACATCAGTAAATTGAAACATACTCCCCACCATTGTCCAGGGCAAACCAATAAGTTGGGAGAGCTTTGTGAAAATTAATTTACTCAAGGGGCACTGATTGTCCAAACAATTAGAAATATGAGACGGAATCTAGAATATGCACACCAATTTGTGGGGAATGAGAGTCTTCCACTTCAGGTTCCAATAATCAGTAAGGTGCAAATAACAAGTGAAATATCAAAACCTTTTGTGTCGCAACTTTAAAGCAAACTGTCTCAGGGTGTTTCACAGGAGTGTTAAAGTTTGAAGTTTATTTATTAGTCACAAGTCGGCTTACATTCACACTGCAATGAAGTTACTGTGAAAATCCCCTAGTTGCCACACTCCGGCGCCTGTTCGGGTACACTGAGGCAGAATTTAGCATGGTCAATGCACCCTAACCAGCACGTCTTTCAGATTGTGAGAGGAAACCGGAGCATCCGGAGGAAACCCACGCAGACATAGAACATAGAACAGTACAGCACAGAACAGGCCCTTCGGCCCACGATGTTGTGCCGAGCTTTATCTGAAACCAAGATCAAGCTATCCCACTCCCTATCATCCTGGTGTGCTCCATGCGCCTATCCAATAACCGCTTAAATGTTCCTAAATGTCTGACTCCACTATCACTGCAGGCAGTCCATTCCACACCCCAACCACTCTCTGCGTAAAGAACCTACCTACCACGAGGAGAATGTGCAAACTCCACACAGACAGTGACGCAAGCCGGGAATCGCTGTGAGGCAGCAGTGCTAACCACTGTGCCATCGTGCCACCCTTCAGAAAGTGTTAGTTTTGATATTGAGTCATGTCAGGGCAGATGACCGAAAGCCTTGTCAGGAAGATAGGAGCTGCTAAAAGAGGAAAGTGATGTGAAGCAGCTTAGGGAGGGAATTCCAGAGCTTAAAAGCCAGGTAGCTGAAAGCACAGCACAGTGTGGAGTGATTAAAATCAGACACAACCTGATGGTACATGATGTTCATGTTGAAAAGGTTGGGGGGAAAGATAGGGGGGGGGGGGGGGGGGGGGGTGGTGTGGGAGTCATTTTACTGATGACATATGACTGTCTGCGTTTATTTTGAAAAGTTTCTCAAAAGTTATCAGTGTATAGTTGCTCTCCCCTGTCTACACTACTCTCTAGCCTACAGACAGGGTGCAAGGACAGGTGATACACCAGTGCTACTTTGACATCAGCCGTGCCTGGGTAGTGGCCACAATGAATCTTCCTCAATCCCTGCAGGAAGCTTTTACCAAATAAACATTCTCTAAATAGCACCAATTAAGCAGAAAAGATTAAAATCAACCGTATTCATTTTTTAATGAGTTGACACAATGGTAACAGCGAGATGCCCTCAAACAAAATTAAAATGAAAAATTTGGGATCTTTACTGAATCTCTGCAATCAAGTGTAAGTTCTTGCTGCACATTCACTGCGCCCCAGAGCACAGAATGTAGGTTAAGATTTCTGCATGGTAGCCAGGAAGTGTAGCATTAATGGAACATAGTGCAATATTGCAATTTAGTGGAATTTTAAATCGAGGGACAAAATGCTGGGAAATCTCAGCAGGTCTGGCAGCAGCTGTAGCATTTTCAGAGTTCTGTCAGCTTTGACAAAGGGTCATCTGGAGTCGAAACGTCAGCTCTTTTGTCTCCTTACAGATGCTGCCAGACCTGCTGAGATTTTCCAGCATTTTCTCTTTTGGTTTCAGATTCCAGCATCCGCAGTAATTTGCTTTTACTTTGAATCGAGGACCTGTCTGCATGTCCATAAACAAAAGGGTTGAGGTGAGTAGCATAATTGCTGAAGGGAAAACTAGATAAGCACATGAGGGAGAGAGGGATAGAACGATATAGTGATAAAAGTTTGATGAAGTAGTGTGGGAGGAGGTCATGTGGAACATAAACACCGGCATGGACCTGTTGGACCCGTTTCTGTGCCGTGAATTCAAAGCGATTCCATAAAATGGAAGGAGTGTAGTGTCCACACTGTTAACCCCAACAGGAGTGAATTGTGAAGAGAAGCTATTTACCTTTCCGTGACTTCTCTTCATATGGGATACATAGAGCTCTCGCTCTGGAAACCACTGCAGACATTCAGCACATGTCCAGCCAGGCCTTCGCACTTTTGGCCGCATCTCGGACTTCTCCACTGTGGCTTCATCCTTCTTAGCGCTGTTCAAGCTGTTGGGGGTGATGCCGTTGGTAGTTTCGTGCGCTGTAGATGGTTCAGTTTTCTGGCCACTGGATGCGTCTCTGGAGGGAGACAAGGGCCCCGGAGGCTTTTCAGCCGCTTGCGCAGTGTTGTGAACATCCTAATTTAGAAAGAAAATTGATCATTATAGAATCCTACAGTGCAGGAGGAGGCCATTCAGCCCATTGAATCTGCACCGACCACAACCCCAGCCAAGCCCTTATCCCCATAACCCCATGTATTTACCCGAGCTAGTCCCCCTGACACTAAGGGGCAATTTAGCATGGCCAATGCATGTAACCAGCACGGCTTTCGGACTGTGGGAGGAAAACCGGAGCACCCAGAGGAAACCCACTCAGACACGGGGAGAACATGCAGACTCCACACAGACAGTGACCCAAGCTGGGAATTGAACCTGGGTCCCTGGCGCTGTGAGACAGCAGTGCTAACCACTGTGCCACTGTGCTGCCCCATAACATACTATTACTGGCAAACACACGACAAGCTGTTAATGCTGTTGTACCTCAGGATTTTATATCTTTCTGACACAGCAAAATCTGGTTTCATATAAGCTGCGCCACCGAACAAATTGAAAGACTTAAAAAAAATGTTAATTTAGCACTGTGTACAATCAACAGTAATTAATTCTTCTCCTCATTGCACACTCACTGCTCTAAACCATTTAACACAAATTAGCTGCAGGATATGGTTTGATGACTGGATATGGTTTGGGTGGCACGGTAGCACAGTGGTTAGCACTGCTGCTTCACAGCTCCAGGGTTGGGTTGGGTGGCACGGTAGCACAGTGGTTAGCACTGCTGCTTCACAGCTCCAGGGTCCCGGGTTCGATTCCCGGCTCGGGTCACTGTCTGTGTGGAGTTTGCACATTCTCCTCGTGTCTGCGTGGGTTTCCTCCGGGTGCTCCGGTTTCCTCCCATAGTCCAAAGATGTGCGGGTTAGGTTGATTGGCTCGGTTAAAGAAATTGCCCCTTAGAGTCCTGGGATGCGTAGGTTAGAGGGATTAGCGGGTAAAATATGTGGGGGTAGGGCCTGGGTGGGATTGTGGTCGGTGCAGACTCGATGGGCCGAATGGCCTCCTTCTGCACTGTAGGGTTTCTATGATTTCTATGATGACTGATTGTTAATTCATGATTTTTGTACACAGTTATTAAACAAAGAACATAAACTGGAACAGTAGGGTGAGGCAAACATTTGAGGCACTGGGACTAATATCGCATAAAAACGTGTTGATGAATTTACCTTGTAGCAGACAATTGCGTGTCAATAACCTTACAAAATTCTGTCCTGCACTGGTCACTGCAATTCATCTTTTATTGGTATTTATCTTTTATGGGGAGGTGATGGCCCAGTGGAATTATCGCTAGACTATTAATCCAGAAACACAGCTAGTGTTCTGGGGACCTGGGTTCGAATCCCGCCTCGGCAGATGGTGGAATTTGGAATTCAATAAAAAATATCTGGAATTAAGAATCTACTGATGGCCGTGAAACCATTGCGATTGTTGGAAAAACTCATCTGCTTCACTAACGTCCTTTAGGGAAGGAAATCTGCCGTCCTTACCCGGTCTGGCCTACATGTGACTCCAGAGCCACAGCAATGTGGTTGACTCTCAACTGCCCTCCAAGGGCATCTAGGAATGGGCAATAAATGCTGGCCCAGCCAGCGACGCCAATATCCCATGAATGAATAAAAACCAACAGCAAAATAAATTGACACAAAATATCCTGACTGAATATCCTGAAGAATCAAACAATTTGGAAACCTCTAAATACAAAGCCACTTATGAGTTTTTTTGGTCAATTGCTTCCAATTCGCTGGGCATTGTTGGCCTGGTCACAGTTCCTAAATTATACAACATTAACATTTCACTCTTGGCATTGTGGTCGAGACGATGCTGTTACAAGGGGAGGGCGTGGGAAAAGCTGCAGATTTGCACTGAAATTTATTAGAGACCTCCCCAGAGAGGGCGGATAATTCTGACTAGCGTCTTGCTTTCTGCAGCTGGTATTTTACATTGAAGGGCAGTTTCTTTTTTGTTTTTCATTCTTGCGAGGAGGCTCCAGACATACAGACATTTGTACTTCTCTTGATGAGAAGTTTTGCTGTATGTGATCAATGATTTACCTTTTTAAATTCGGGTGCAACAGACACGTTTCAGTATGACACTTGTCATGCAATTCTTTGGGAAAGGAATGTGCTGTTGTACGTCGATAGGAACGCTATGACATGTAAAACAAATGTCTGATTCTATTCTTTAAGTATGGGCATATACCCCTTGAAGGCCACAAAGTCTAAATTTGTGCATAAACACCAATTAAAGGTCAGAGTTCAATTGATATTTATACTTGGCGATTTGTCTGCAGTCCTGTTAATATTACAACTATGTGGAAAAATGGATGACTGTGAATGTATAAGAGTCACCTTATATTCCTGTGAAGGAATTTGGGACGAGGATTGTAACAGGTCTCGAATGATAAGAGGAATAGTTGTTGGATAAGTAAACAAACAAATGTTTTATACTACAAATGCATAAAACTATCGGATATAAACAATTATAGAATCATAGAATCCCTACAGTACAGAAGGCCATCGAGTTTGCACCGACAACAATTCCCCCACCCAGGCCCTACTCTATCGCTGCAACATCACATATTTACCCCGTTAATCTCTCTCACACTAAGGGGTAATTTAGCATGGCCAATTCACCTAACCTACATATCTTTGGACTGTGGGAGGAAACGGGAGCACCCGGAGGAAACCCATGCAGACACGGGAAGAATGTGCAAATTCCACACAGGCAGTGACCCAAGCCGGGAATCGAACCTGCGTCCCTGGCACTGGGAGGCTGCAGTGCTAACCACTGTGCCGCCTTTGTCTTTGAACTTGCAGTACAAGCAAAAAGGGTAAGTGCTAAAACTATTTAGAGTAATTGTATCAGGGTGTGTTTGTCTGTACAGGTACGCTTGCATGCAGAGCCATAGTGTCTTACCACTTGTCACAGCCCATTCTCAACCTATCTCCTTCCCTTACAACAGAAATGTAGACTGGCTTACTGCATGTAAATGATGGTGGAAAGATGGGGCCTGGGCATTTGTCCAATCTTTATCTAAACCACTACTGGCAGCAGGGATCACGAGGAAACAGGTAGTAGTGTATCTTGATGCAGTGGCACCAATCGGGCAAAGGAGAATATTGATGATGTAGAGATGCCGGCGTTGGACTGGGATAGGCTCAGAAATCTCACAACACCAGGTTAAAGTCCAACAGGTTTATTTGGAATCATGAGCTTTTGGAGCACTGCCCCTTCATCAGGACTCACCTGATGAAGGAGCAGCGTTTCGAAAGCTCGTGATTCCAAATAAACCTTGTTGGACTTTAACCTGGTGTGAGGAGTGTTGGGAGAAGATTGGAAGGAGGCCCATTAATGAGCAGTTTGTCCTCTCTTCGGGCTCATCATACCTCCTTTTTAACAGCGTCAACACTGCTCACCAATGGGCCACATGAAACATTTTATTCAGGGATTTGACACCTCTTTAGCGGTAATTACTTCTTTGTGAACTTCAGGTGCTGAACCCCCATTTAGCTTTTTCCACACTTACTCTCTTAATGGTGGAGGTCCCACTCTGAATACAAACTGAGGCCAGATCTAGGATATCAGGGTGGTGAGCAGGTATCGTGCCCTCCAGTGGCAGACCTACCCTGGAAGAAATTCCAATCTCAGGATTCCATGTATGTGTGTCTTTTTCTCTGCATCACCCGCATATCCACACACACACACATTGTTCATTTGTCTATCTATTTTTTCTCTCTCTTAAACTGACTTTTTTCTTCCTCTTGGGCAATAACTCTTCCCTCTTGCAAAGAAAATTAAGTAGTTAAAAACACACGTCAAGAAAGAATCAAATTTCAAGCTTTAACTTGTTTTGAAGTCATTTAAAAACCAACACAATTACTGCTTTAGAGTCATGCCCTGAGGGAACATATTCTTCGGGTTCTACACAATAACTTGAGAGATTCACACTGCCACTGTCTGGGCGACTGCTCCACAGTATGTACGCATGCTCGCACACGTGCACACACACACACGTACACACACTCGCGTACACACACACATGCCCGTATACACAACACGCGCGTACACACACGAGCGTGGCGCACATGCGCTTACACACACATGTGCGTACATACACACACGCACACACACACAGGAACGTACACACTTGCATACCCACACACACACATGCACGCGCGTACACACACACATGCATACAGACACACGCTAATGTACTGCGAATTATATTGTTTTCTGGGCCTTTGACATGTGAAGTGATCTGAGAAACTTCAACCCTACTCTCCAGTTTATTTTCACCGCTTTTAGGTCTCTCCTGCACCCTCAGGTTCCCTTGGAGACTTTCCGCCTCTTACATAGGTGTGTCTGTTTCCACCTCACCGCGCATCACCTACATTCTGCCTGGCGTTTAAACAAAAAGCTCTTGAAAATAGTTTCTGTTAAAACTGAAAACAGGTTCCAAGGTTTACACGTGCTTTTCCTGAAAATGGCGATGGTGTTCATATAGTGTCAGAGGAAGAGACTACAGCAATGGTCATGACATATATTCCACCAAATCATCAGGAATGACCAGTGATATTATATTTTAATCTAATACTCAGATCAAGGTCCAAGAACTGTGCATTTCAGTTACCCAGCTTCATAGAAACAGTCCCACTGTTGTTAGGGTTTTCCAATCTTCTGCTGAAGGTGATGTCTACTTGCTTAAGCTTTGATGGTGACTTTTGGTCAGCTATTTAAGGACAAAATAGTTGCAAACTATGTGTGCCTGATTCTTGTCTTGAACCAAAGTGCACAAATGTGCATTTCCAACAAGTGAGATAACCACTGCTAAAATAGTACTGGCACATGCTGGGACTTGCCCCAGAGAGCGCACCTTCAGACTGCAGCATGTTGTGGATGGTAAACACAGTGCACTTGTAGGGAGTTACAGCTGTTAAACCACTTCGACACCAGCTAGTGGAAAGAACATCGATTCAACCCCTCGGCTGTACAGAAAGGCTGAGGCTTTCGGGCAAGATTGTTAGTGAAGGTACTGTTAGATACAAAAGTTCAACAAGCATTTTGGGAAGTATGCACTTTCCTCCTCAACATCTTCAAGTCATATTTTCAACATTAGATATTTGAGTTACTCTGAAAGCAAAGGTGGTGACTGAAAAGATTCTCAGAGAAGTTTTTCAGAATAATTTATCAAATGTAAGAAAGTCACATATGAGCCAATTTTTAAAAATTCACTCATAGGACATAGGTGTCGCTGGCTGGGCCAGCATTTATTGCCCAGCCCTAGTTGCCTGAGGGCAGTTGAGAATCAACCACATTGCTGCGGCTCTGGAGTCACATGTAGGCCAGACCAGGTAAGGATGGCAGATTTCCTTCCCTAAAGAACATTAGTGAACCGGATGCGCTTTTCCGACAATGGTTTCATGGTCATCGGTAGATTCTTAATTCTAGGTAATCTTTTATTGAATTCAAATTCCACCATCTGCCGGGACAGGATTCGAACCCGGGTCCCGAGAACATTAGCTGAGTTTCTGGGTTAATAGTCTAGCGATAATACCACTAGGCCATCAACTCCCCCTGTAATTGAAAAGTATCTAGGATTCTGCATACACTTACGTAGGAAGTGCATCGAGTCTCACTTACGAGTAATAATAGGTAGGTTGATAGATTTGTATATAGCTATGGAAACAGCTCCTGCGTTCAAAACTACTTTTAAAATCACAGCACAAGATGCTCACAGAACATTATGTTATAGTGTGGCAATCAATCTTCTGCCAGTTAGACAGGCTAGCTATGGATAAGTACTAATTGCACTGAGTTTAGTAAGATGACAAATTATATAATAGTTAATACAACTTTAACAGTAAGAGGCCAGAAATTAAAAATAAAATCCATGGACATGATAATGAAACTTCCTCTCTCAATTTTATTTCCAGATAAAGATGTGTAAATTGAGAGTCAGTGATTTGAGACAAATTGTTCCCTAGAACGTTCCCTGGTCAGCCCTGGTATACGCTAATTATTCCCATCATGAGAACAATTACAAATGCTTTGCATTTTTGTTACTCAGATTCACAATTTGTCTCAAATCACTGACTCTCAATTTACGTACACGGGGCAGTCAGTCTCAACAGGCCTTAGATTAACACAGGCCAAGTTTGAATCCTTAGATCTTCCTGGACTCTACGGTACTAGATATCACTAGATAGGAGGGTTGATCAGTCAGTTCGTGGATGATACGACAATTGGTGGGGTGGTAAATAGTGAGGAGGATAGCCTTAGATTACAGGTGGATATAGGCGAGCTGGTCAGAAGGGCTGATCAGTGGCAAATGGAATTCAATCCGAGTAAGTGTGAGGTGATGCACTTGGGCAGGACAAACAAGGCAAGGGAATACATGATGAATGGCAGGACTCTGGGAAGCACAGAGGATCAGAGGGACTTTGGTGTGCACGTACACAGGTCCCTTCAGGTAGCAGGACAGGTGGATAAATTGGTTAAGAAGGCAAATGGTATACTTGTCTTTATTAGCTGAGGCATAGAGCTTAGGAGCTGGGAGGTTATGTTGGAACATTGGTTAGGCCACGGCTAGAGAATTATGTGCAGTTCTGGATTCCATATTACAGGAGGGATGTAACCGCATTAGAAAGGGTGCAGAGGAGATTGACCAGCATGTTGCCTGGGCTGGATAGTTTTAGTTATTAAGAGAGATTGGATAGGCTAGGGTTATTTTTCTTGGAGCAGTGGAGACTGAGGGGGGACAGGATTGAGGTGTAGAAAATTATGAAGGGCATAGATAGAGTAGACAGGAAGAAACTTTTCCCCTTGGTGGAGGGATCAGTGACTACAGGGCATAGATTTAAGGTAAGGGGCAAGAGATTTAGAGGGGTTGGGAGGAAAAATCTTTTCAACCAGAGGGTGGTGGGAGTCTGGAATTCACTGCCTGAAAGGGTGGAAACAAGTTTTTAGATGTGCACTTGCGATGCCAAGGCATACAGGGCTATGGGCCAAGTGCTGGAAATTGGGATTAAAATAATTAGGTGGTTTGTCTTTGACTGGCGCAGTGATGGGCCGAAGGGCCCTTTTCTGTGCTGTATACCTCTATGACTCTATGAATTAGAAAAAAAAATTGGCGGGTAAAATCAGTAAAAACACAAAGATGATTTACCAGTACATTAAGGCTAAGAGAATAACAAAAGGGTAGGTGTATCAAAGACGTACATAGTGATGCACAGATGCAGAAGATGTGGGCAGGGTTATTGATGAGTATTTTGTTTCTGTGATGTTAGTGTACCTTTAAGAGTTTTTTAAAATCATGGTCACAGCCTTGGGCGATGCCATTGCTGGAAGGAGGAAAAAAATCCTGCGGGCAGGTCAGGTGATCAAAGTTTTTCAGCTTTCAGTTTCGTTTTGGCTGCAGAGTTAGTCTTAGACTGACTCTTTTGGCTAAGAGTCAGTCTTAGAAGCAAGCTGGAAAAGAAGTCTCTTTCTCTCTCTGTTTTGCTTTGAAAGTTTTACCAGTTAGCTGAAATAAAGGCTTGTTGCCAGGCTACAGCAAAGAGTCTGTGCTTTGGTGTTTTGGGGAGTTGATCTGAATACAAACTGCTCTGAGTTTTCAAGATCATTTGAAATCAGCATTCAACCCAGGGAGGTGGATTCCAGTATCATGTGAGCTTTAGCCCGTGCAGTGATAAATCTGTTTAAAGGGTTTTGTTTATTGAATATTGGTTTTGATTGGAACATCTGACATATATTCGTTAAGGGTTATACATTATTGTGGTTGTTTTGTTTTTGCTTGTAATTGATGGAAGTTATTGCTAATTTTCGTTCCGTATACGTTAACCATATTCTTAAATAAACTTTGTTTGATAAAAGCTCCCTCGTGGGTCTTTTGAGTCACACCTAAGTGAAACATCTCATGCTTATTCTAACCAAATTCAAAATGCAAAACTTATGATTCAGGTGGGCTCCATAAGACACTTTGGAGTTTCTAACCTGAACCCTAACACTTTTGTCTTCACTAAGGAGACAGATGATGCAGACATTCTAGTTAGAGGGAGTGTGAAATTTTAGATGTAATAAACATAACGCGAGATTAAGTACTGAAAGAATTGACATCCTTGTCCATGGATAAATCATCAAGGCCCAACAGACTGTAAAAGGAAGCCAGGGAGGAAATAGTGGATGCTCTGAGAATCATTTTCCAATCCTCACTAGATACAGGCAAGGTACCCCAGAGGATTTGAGGTTGATCAGTGAACACTGTACCATTTCTTAAAAAAGAGTGTGAGGGATAGGTCAGATAATCATAGGCCAGTCAGTCTTACTTTGGTGGTGGGCAAATTATTGGAATCAATTCTGAGAGGCAGGACAAACTGTCACTTAGAAAGGCACGGATTGATCAGGGATAGTCAGCATGGTTTTGTTAGGGGTGGGTCAGGTCTTATTAACTTAATCCAAATTTTTGAGAAAGTAACAAGGAGGATTGATGAGGGTAGTACAGTGGATGTTGTCTACATGGATTTTAGTAAGGCATTTGACAAGGTTTCACATAGCAGACTGGTCGTGAAAGTGTGAGGTAATGTATTTGGGCAGGGCAAACAAAGCAAGGGAATACTCAATAAATAGGAGGATGTTGAGAAGGGTAGAGGAAGTGAGAGACCTTGGAGTGTATGGCCACAGGCCCTGACGGTAGCAGGACAGGTGGATAAGGTGGTCAAGAAAACACATGGAATGTTCTCCTTTATTGGATGAGGTATTGAATACAAAAGCAGGGATGTAATGTTGGAACTGTAAAAGACTCTGGTTAGGCCACAACTGGACTTTTGTGCACAGTTTGATTACCACATCATAGGAAGGACGTAATTGCTCTGGAGAGATTGCAGGAGATTTACGAGAATGCTGCCAGGGCTTGAAAATTGCAGTTGTGGGGAAAGATTGGATAGGCTCGGGTTGTCTTCCTTAGAATAAATAGAGGAGGCTGAGGGGTGACTTAATTGAGGTGTAAAAAAAAAATGAGGGGCCTAGATAGAGTAGAGAGGAAAGACTTGTTCTCCTAGCTGAAAGGCCAACTACCAGCATGTAAAGATTTAAGCCATGGTGTGGAGATGCCGGCATTATACTGGGGTGGACACAGTAAGAAGTCTCACAACACCAGGTTAAAGTCAAACAGATTTATTTGGAACCACGAACTTTTGGAGCGCTGCTCCTTCATCAGATGAGCGACTCACCCGATGAAGGAGCAGTGGTCCGAAAGCTCGTGATTCCAAATAAACCTGTTGGACTTTAACCTGGTGTTGTGAGACTTCTGAAAGATGCGGTAGAAAGATTAGAGGGAACATGAGGAAACTTTTGTTTTACTTGAGGGTGGTTTACATCTGGAATTCTCTGTCCAAATTTGTGGTTGACAGAGACACATTTAACTCATTTGAAAGGTACCTGGAACTGCACCTGAAATTCTGTAACCTACAAGGCGATGGACCAAGTGCTGGAAAGTGGGATTAAAATTGGCGGCTAGTTTCTTGCCAACACCCCCACTCTTTTTTTGACTGATGCAGATGCGATGGGCTGAATGGCCTCTTTCTGCGCTGTAACTTTTCCATAGTTCTAAACTTACTGAGCCACCAGAGAGCTACAAATAAACCAGGTGGTTATCACCAAATCTTTGGTGATTGACAAGTAGCAAATTCAGTTGTTTGCGGGACTCCAGAATTTCTGCTGACAGTTTAGTGATGTGCTCCACGATACATTACTTTTTTGTGAAAACATTGTGGCTTAGCAGGAACTTGTCTCTAACCCAGCCATTAAAAATATTCCTTTATTGCTGCCTTCCCTGGCAACACATTGCAGTATGCATTGCCACAGTGCATTCTTTGCTTCAACCAATATAAAGGCTGCTACCACATTTCAGAAAACTGTCAAGCTAAGTTCAACACACTCACCCTACCTACTGCTTATTAAAAAAAATCATTCCGCAAGCTCAGTTGGGTTGGAATGATTATGCTTCATGTACTAAAGCATGAAATCATAGAAGCTCTACAGTGCAGAAGGAGGCCATGTGGCTCGTTGAGCCTGCACGGACAACAATCCCACTCAGGACCTATCCCCGTAACCCCACGTATTTACCCTGCTTGTCCCCCTGACACTAAGGGGCAATTTAGCATGACCAATCAACCTAACATGCACATCTGTGGGAGGAAACCCACACAGGCACAGGGAGAACGAGCAAACTCCGCACAGACAGTGACCCAAGGCCGGAAATGAACCCGGGTCCCTGGCGCTGTGAGACAGCAGTGCTAACCACTGTGCCACACAAGCACAAATCATATACACCTATTTCTTTTAAATAAAGTCAAGGTACCGAAGAGTTTACGTCACACACATGAAGCAGCAACACCTTGACCATTATATTTTTCTTACCACGAAGAGCTCACTCGCATGCGTCCACCACAGACCACAACAAACTAACTGAACTCAACTTGACTTTGAGATGCAGGTTACCTTCTGCCACTGCACCTACCTTGAAGTGCTCCATCATCAGTTGTTTGTGCATGTAGAGCAGTTTGCACACAGGACACTTGTACACACACACTCTCAACTTGTTTTTGTGCTGTTCGAAGTGTTTGTGTAGCAAAGCTCGCTGGTTGAATACAGTTTCACACATTGAGCACTTTAAGATGACTCTGTAAGTTGAGAAATATTTTACGTCAGCAATCAACCCACGGACAAATCAGCAGCAAAGACAACTCTTACCACTTTGAAATTATACACAAAAAGCTTTAAAGAAATTATTAAAGCTATATTCCAGGATAAAGTTCTCCACTCTGTTGCACATTGCACCCTGATAACAAATGAAAAATAATAGGGCCAAAGCCCAAGTCTGAGGCCAAGTGACAGAACATTGCAATTCCCAAAGATAAAAGCAAAATACTGCGGATGCTGGAATCTGAAACAAAAACAGAAAATGCTGGAAAACCTCAGCAGGTCTGACAGCATCTGTGGAGGGAGGCGAGAGCTAATGTTTCGAGTCCAGATGACCCCTTTGTCAGAGCGGCCATGCTAAATTGTCCCTCAGTGTAACCCGAACAGGCACCAGAGTGTGGCGACTAGGGGATTTTCACAGCAACTTCATTGCAGTGTTAACGTAAGCCTAATTGTGACACTAATAAATAAACCTTAAAAACTTAAAAGTTCGTCAGAGCTCTGACAAAGGGTCATCTAAACTCAAAATCTTGGCCCTATTCTCTCCCCACAGATGCTGTGCGATTTTCCAGCATTTTCTGTTTTTGTATCACAATTCCCAATTCCAGTGGTACGGAGCCAGCTGCATGGAACAGAACACTTGGGTCAGCTTTTGTTCCTTTAGCTTTATATCTGACCTATTGGGTCTTGGTTTTATTTTGAAATACGAGGAGAAGTCTTCGCCGAGTTTATTCTGGAGTTTCCCTTAACGTGAACTGTGTGTCACTATCCGCGTCAATCAATTAAAAGGGAAATTTATTGCCAAAGATGTGTGCTTGCTGCATGGGCAGAAGGAACAGTGGCAGGACTAGTCACTGAAATGAGCATCAGAAAGTGCAGCAGATAGCAGCCAGATCTTACAGGTCTCGTGACCGACTGACTTGCTTTCAATTTTCTATGGACAACAATGTTGTTTAAAAATGGATGCTGGAATCTGAAACAAAAACAGAGAATGCTGGAAAATCTCAGCAGGTCTGACAGCATCTGTGGAGAGAGAAAATGGAGCCAACGTTTCGATTGCTGCTCTGATTTCTTTTCAGAGTGGCAGTTGCAAACATGTTAATAAAAACACAGCAACAATAATGATATCAGTAACTCTCAGCACATTATTAGTTCAGGGAAAGTGAGCTTCGCTGGTAAGGCCAGCATTTATTAACCCCCCCCCTTGAGAAGGCGGTCCTATTGAATTTTCTATTCAATTGGGCAATCAAAAACTACTCAAAGATGCTTAACTTGGACTCCACCAGGACCACTTTGTTCCAAGTTACAGACAATCCCAATTTGGAAATACCTTACTGCCAGTTCAGACCCCTGAGCTCTCGACCTCACGACACTGGGGGCAATACATTCGCCACAAAGACTGCAGTGGTTCAAGAAGCTAGTTCACTACTACCTCCTCAAGGGCAATTAAAGGTTGGCATTAAATGCTGGCCTTGCCAGCAATGCCAACATCCCATGAATGAATAAAGAAATCTTGAGTTCTGCGTTCGTGAGGATTAAGAAAGAAAGCCAAAACCAAGGCATTTGGTCATGTGAGGAGAGGCAATCTATTTTAAATTGAAGAAAATTAGTTGCTGGTTTAAGCTGCCCGGTTTGATTTCCTTTCTCAATGACATGATGGGCAAGGTCAACTATGATGGAGCAACATTGGGAACCTCTGAGATCCGCAGTGATGTCAAACAGGGTTGTGCCCTTAGCATATTCTTCTCTTTGCTGTTGACATGTGTCTTCAGGTCATCTCCAGAGGCTGCCTACTCATATACAGAACTGACTCAAAGCTGTTCAGCCTTGCCCCGCCAAGTCAGTCCTCATCTGGGAGTTACTCTGTGCATAACAAGCCTTCCATACAGAACAACACGTTCGGCAGGCTCTCCCACAATTGTAAAGAGTTTGATTTGATCACGATTTGGAAGACAAATGTCATGCAAGTGTGGAGGGGCACTGGAAATGGCGAGGAGAAACGGGAATCTCAGCTAGCAAAGAAGAGGGCCCAGTGAAAAGAGGGCAGGAAATCCTCGACTTTCCAAGCCCACTGTTATAGATTATCATAGAATATCATAGAATCATAGAAGCCCTACAGTGCAGAAGGAGGCCATTCGGCCCGTCGTATCTGCACCAACAACAATCCCACCCAGACCCTTTCCTCATAACCCCACATATTCACCCCGCTAATTCTTCTAACCTATGCTTCCTGGGACTCTAAGGGGGCAATTTAGCATGGCCAATTCACCTAACCTGCACATCTTTGGGCAGTGAGAGGAAACCGGAGCACCCGGAGGAAACCCACGCAGGCATGGGGAGAATGTGCAAACTCCACACAGACAGTGACCCAAGCCGAAAATCGAACCCAGGTCCCTGGAACTGTGAGGCAGCAGTGCTAACCACTGCGCCATCATGTCACCCCCTGTCTTTATCTTTAATGTGTGGAGTCTGCATGTTCTCCCCGTGTCTGCGTGGTTTCCTCCGGGCGCTCCGGTTTCCTCCCGCAGTCCGAAAGACGCGCTAGTTAAGTGCATTGACCGTGCTAAATTCTCCCTCAGTGTACCCGAACAGGCACCAGAGTGTGGCAACTAGGAGATTTTCACAGTAACTTCATTACAGTGTTAATGTAAACCTACTTGTGACACTAATACATAAACTTTAAACTTTATCTGCAGCACACGCGGCAGAGACAGCCATGCCAGGGTGGGGCTCCTGAGCTTTAGCAGGCGACATTAAACAGAGTTGATCATCATGGCCAAATCAGCGTCTCATGAGATGGAAGGCTGCCCAACAGACAAGGGGTCAGAATGAGCTGGAATGACCTAATGATGAGTGAATGCATGGTAAATCAGACACATGAGCCAGGCAGGTTGCCTGGCAGTCAGTTGATAATGTTAAAAAGATACTTATGCTATTAATTGACAGACCTAACAGTTTGTGCTCTGTTAATGGGTAAATCATAGAATCATAGAATCCTACAGTGCAGAAGGAGGCCATACAGCCCATCGAGATTGCACCGACCACAATCCCACCCAGGTCCTATCCTCATAACCCCATGCATTTACTCTAGCTAGTCCCCCTGATGCTAAGGGGCAATTTAGCATGGCCAATCAACCTAACCGGCATATCTTTGGTCTGTGGGAGGAAACCGGAGCACCCGGAGGAAACCCACGCAGACACGGGGAGAACATGCAAACTCCACACAGACAGTGACCCAAGCCGGGAATCGAACCCAGGCCCCTGGCGCTCTGAGGCAGCAGTGCTAATCACTGTGCCACCATGCACAGCTTTCAGCAGCTTTCATGAAACGCATGGGGAGGTGAAGCGTGAGGTGGTATTTTTGCAAAGCAAATGGCAGAGCAGTGCAAACCATCCAGCAACTTGTAGTAATTTACAACACACAGTGTATCTCTTCTTTGTCATTAATTGTGGCTGATTTGTATGTTAATATCCATGCACACCGTTGCACCTTGTTAATTCTTCAACAAGTTCCAAAGCAAGCAGAAGACACCTTTAACTTAACATGCAGAAACAAAGATATGGGCCGGTATTTTATGACCTCATTCGGGCGAGGCTCGTAAAATCCCGCTCGTGGCCAACGGGGAATTCTGTTCTGTGTGCCGCGGTGGTAAAATTCCAGCTATAATTTTTCATCTGAATGAGATCTAGTTGATGACTGGGAAAAGATTCTTGGTGATTTGCATGACTTTGATGCTTGGTTCTATCTAAATAGTTCACAGCAAATTTTGTACATCCGATACATGCAAGAAACTGAAAATTACCAGTCATGTAACAAAGCTCAATTAATGGCAAAAATAAAATGCCACGCTGAAACCAACGAAACCAATTTTAATCTAGATTAAAATTCACCACTTCAAAGAGTCAAGTGTTATGGGGACATCTGGAACAGTGGAGTGAGGGCCATAAAGAGGGGGATAAAACATATTTCTAATAACAAAAAGGGAAAGGGGGATATGGGGAACAGGTGGGAAGGTGGATTTGAGACCAGGGAGAGATCAGCCATGGTCTGATTGAATGGCGGAGCGGGCTCGAGGGGCTGAATGGCCTACTCCTGCTCTTCTATTTGTTGCGCTCTACAAATGCACAAAACAGACATCCACTTGGGATACTTCACAACAGCTTTGATATACAATGCTAGTTACTTTAATACTACATTTACTTTTCACCTTACCGGTGTGTGGCTGGGGAAGAGGGAGAGGGAGAAAGAGGGGTAAAGCAGCCCCACTGTGCTAGCAGAAGAACTACAACATTTTCAGCACCGTCTGTATTTTCTCAGATTGTGATTTTTCACAAACCCAATTGAAGAACTGCCTCTTGATGTTCACTACAAACCCAAGGACAATCTCCTTTTCCATATAACCACTCTACTCTCATTTCCCTTCCATCTTTTTCTTGAGTTTATTGTAATATATATATAAATGAAAACATTTATCGCTCAAAACTATAACTGAACATTTACTTTCTCATTTCTCACTATCTAATTTAAGTTTATTTATTAGTGTCACAAGTAGCCTTACACTAACACTGCAATGAAATTACTGTGAAAATCCCCGAGTCGCCACACTCCAGCGCTTGTTTGGGTACACCGAGAGAGAATTTAACATGGCCAATGCACCCTAACCAGCACATCTTTCGGACTGAGAGAGGAAACCGGAGCACCCGGAAGAAACCCACGCAGACACACAGGGAGAACGTGCAAACTCCACACAGACAGTGACCCGAGCCGGGAATCGAACTCGGGTCTCTGGTGCTGTGAGGCGGCAGGGCTAACCACTGTGCTACCATGCCGTCCCGGAACGGCAGAGCAGGCTCGAGGGGCCCGAATGGCCTACTCCTGCTTCCAATTCATAACCCATGCAGACATGGGGAGAATGTGCAGTCTCCGCACAGACAGTGACCCGAGTTTCTTTGATGTTACGAGTAGGCTTCTATTAACACTGCAATGAAGTTTCTGAGAAAATCCCCTCGTCACCACACTCCAGCGCCACAGGGAGAACGCGCAGATTCTGCACAAATAGTCATCCGAGCGGTGAATCGAACCCAGGTCCCTGGCGCTGTGAGGTAGCAGTGCTACCCACTGTGCCACCCAATTTATTGAGATTCACTGCAGCCTTGCTAATTAAAGGTGCTTGCTCTCATGAGGTAGTTAACCCTCGTGAATGAATTGATGCCCAGAAACACTTGTGCTCTAGCTTGTGGAATGTCATTGCTCTCAAAAGGAAATAGAAGGTAACACTTCCATCTGATTCTATGCCACACCACCCCTCACCCTGCCTTCATACATGCAAACAGCGTAGCAGCCAAAATATAACAGGACCCAATACCCAAGGGAAAATGACTGACAAAAGAGTCTAGAAATAGAAGTTCTTCAAACTGAATGTGAGATCAGGTTTGTTGGAAAATCGCCATAGGAATGATCGGTGGGGGCTGAGCAAACCACAACTATGGGTGCATTTGCCCCACGGGTTTACATTGATGATGGTACAAACGCATCATGAAGGCAGACCAGGAGAAAGAATGCCAAGACTCTGTGGTAAAGGTAATCACATCGGAATCAGTTCAGACCTTGGCATCTGCTTTACATTCCACAGGTTTAGCAGTTTTGTCTTCACACCAACACTAAATCTTGTAGTGCGAATGCACCGTAAGCTCACCAACTGAGAATCCTCAGCTGGCTCAAGCAGTATCCCATCAAGAGAGACTGAGACAGCTAGAGGCGACAGGAAGTTTTGCCCAGAGCGTGGGCTGCTGATCTCAACTGGATCATCAGATGCAGCGGAAGCAACGTTCGTTACTTCAATCACAACACAGTGCATTTTTAGTGCAACTCGCACACTATTCAAACAACATGCTCAGCTGCATGAACTGGGTGTTTCACATGGGGAGGATACCATGTTGTAGCCTCATAAATCAGGTCAGTGCAATTCACTGCATCAGACGCCCAATCGCCCCATTCCCTTTTAAGTATTGTTAAGCGGTTTGCTCTGCGGCTTATGGCACTCAGTGGCCATGACTATTATTAATCCAGATACGCTGATGTGAGAATGTTGAACTTACTCAGATTGCCAGTGTTTAACTAACGGGTGTTGAGAGCTGTAATGGGAGCTGGCGCTTTGAGACGACTTGAAGGCCATTGGACAAATGGTGCACTTGTGGAAAAATTCACAGTGGGCTGCTTGAATGTGGCTCTTGAGTGCGTTCGGATCATTGGAGATGATCCCACAGTGCAGACACCTGCACGGAGAGGGTAAAATACAGGAGTAAGTTCCACAAATACTTTGACTATTTCACAATTACAGAGCCCGCATTTCAATTTGGACAGATGGTATAATTAGATTCTGCTACCCTTCTTTTAGCGCAGGCAGGTTTAACCAATATTTCACAAGTACAAAACAAAACAGTTAAACACAGAGACGCCTGAAGCAACTTAAGAGGAAGTAAAATCTGAAGAGGGACCTTGTTGCCCTAACCTCTTCCTATTTTTTATTTGGGATATTATAGATTTTTAAAAGTTTTTTTTTTGTAAAAGAAACGAGAGTCTTGGTTAGGGACTGCTTTGCCACAAGACTATTCTGGTAATGGCAATGTACGGAGAACATGGCTCTGTATGGCTCCACTGCAAGCTCTCAGGCTTCTTTATCTTTGATAATGGACTACCAGGAGACACAGTAGCAGCCGGCCGGCTGTCACGTGCCTTCCAGTTTACCCTTCCATCCTGTGAGGAAGCAGCTGTAACTCCAACATCGTGAGCACGAGCATTCCAACAGCTGGACAGAATTCCTGATTCCAATTCTTCTAGCCTCTGGAATTCACATCCAAGAAACACATTAAACATTATTCTACTTCACTGGTTATTTTCGGAAAACAAATGATGTCCAGAGCCCAACTATCCCAAAACCCTAAAGAAGATTTCACTTTGAATCTGCCCCACAGAGTAAAGTTAGCAAATCCACCATTTTAACAATGAAGTTACATTCCTCACACGTTCTCTCCAGACAGCACAAACTAATCAGCACCTCTCCCCACTCCAGTTTATCAAGGTCTAGAAGTTATATCAAGACACTCTGGCCTCATTTAAATAAGTATTTTCCTCCCCTTTAGTCAGTGACATTTTGCTTGGTAACGACACAGATAGCCATCACCTTGCTCAAGTTTCCAGGTTAGACCACTGAGAAATAGATGTGACGGAAAAGCTTTTCGGTATATGGAGAGCAGAATACCTCCAAGTGGTAGTTATTGCACTAAGAACCATAGAATTCCTACTGTGCAAAAAAGAGGCCATTCGGCCTATCAAGTCTGTGCCGACTCTCCGATAGACCATCCCATCCAGTCCCTCCCCTCTGCCCTATTCCTGTAAGCCCATGCATTTGCCATGCTTAATCCACCTAATCTACACATCTTTGGACACTAAGGGACAATTTGGGACGGCCAATCCACCTGCACATCTTTGGACTGTGGGAGGAAACCGGAGCACCCGGAGGAAACCCACGCAGACACAAGGAGAACGTGTAAACTCCGCACAGACAGTGACCCAAGGCCGGAATCGAACCTGGGTCTCTGGCGCTGTGAGGCAGCAGTGCTAACCACTGTGCCGCCCTTAACGTGTCTAAATTTAGACAGATTAGATGTGTGCTGAAACAGTCAAAGTTTAGTAATCTCCAACAGTATGCAGGGAATCTACTGCAGCTTAATTTGCTAATTACTGTGCAGATAAATGCTTGGGCAGCCTGGACCTTTCTACCTGTAGGTTTCTGTATAATTAACCGGAGCTCTGCTTTCATTGGCACATCTGCCCCTCAATGTCCCACAATGAGCCAGGCTGGAAGGTCACATCAGTGCTGCAGACTGACAGGTTCTCGTATTGGATTCCTGAGTGCTTTTGACTCCAAGCTTTGAGCAAGCAGGCACGCCATATCGAACCCATCTCAGCCCCAAGGTGACACTACACTTTGACAGAAAGAGAGTCAGGAGAGTGGAAAAGCAACCTACTTCCCAGGAATTTATTGCCAGCTGTTTGTAAAGCGTTGGGGCCATGTGATTAGTTGCCCTGTGTAGCTTGCTTACTAATTCTCCATCCGGGGGGAGAAGGGTAGCTTACCTCCAACCCTGCTCCTCTCATAGATAACAACCACTGCACGTTGAGGAGAGAACACATTGAACTATGCTGTCTGACACCAGGTTTCACACATTGTCAGTTCTGGCAGTGCCGTTTTCTTTGATTGGTGGAACTAAAATCTCCAAAATGCAAGCTGTCCAAATTATAATTCTACTGCTTTTCCTGCCTCCACTGTTGCATATTCAGCTGCCTCAGCAATGGTGTACACACCGGAGTGCTTTAGAAATTGGTAAAAACTGACATTGCCATTTTTCTCATGAGGAGATATTTTGGATATTGAATTTTAACTCTTGGCGGAAAATAGTAATGGTGTGTAACAGCGAATGGTTACTTTCTTTATTCCCAAACGCTTCTGGAAGTATTAACTGTTTTGGAATGGGAATTCAAACTGGCTATTTTCTGAAAACTGTTACTCCGAGTGAGAAATACTGACCTATACACTACCGTCCGTGCATAGTGTAAGCAGTTTTCCTTGACGTGAGTTTGGAAATAAGCTGAACGGCACACCGCACCACACTCCGGACAGCTGTAAGGCGACTTGTGTGCATGGATGCGGAGATGAGCAGCATGACTGCACTTGTTGGGTAGCATCATCTGGCAGACTCGACAAGTCTTAGGAAAAGAAAAGGAGGAGAAACGTAATTGTAAAACATCCCACAAGTACATATCACTGTCACAGGGCACCTTATTCAGCCCCAAGCAAACTGCGTTATTGTGGACAGAAAATGAACCGTAATTCAGTTATCATTCTCCAATATAAATATCAATGCTGATTTAGAAAGTAATCTACCCAATGGGCATGCACTTTCTCAGCTCACAGGCGATGAGAGGCTTCTTATGGGTCATAAGATTTAAATATATGTAGAATATCCTAATACCTCTTACCAACTACCATGCGCTTGATAATATATTTTGCATTATTTAAAGTTTATTTACTTAGGGCGGCATAGTAGCACAGTGGTTAGCATTGCTGCTTCACAACTCCAGGGACCTGGGTTCGATTCCCGGCTTGGGTCACTGCCTGTGTGGAGTTTGCACATTCTCCTCGTGTCTGCGTGGGTTTCCTCCGGGTGCTCCGGTTTCCTCCCACAATCCAAAGATGTGCGGGTTAGGTTGATTGGCCATGCTAAAATTGCCCTTAGTGTCCTGAGATGCGTAGGTTAGAGGGATTAGTGGGTAAAATATGTAGGGGTATGGGGGTAGGGCCTGGGTGGGATTGTGGTCGGTGCAGACTCGATGGGCCGAATGGCCTCTTTCTGTGCTGTAGGGTTTCCATGATTATCAGTGTCACAAGTAGGCTTACATTAACACTGCAATGAAGTTACTGTGAAAATCCCCTAGTTGCCACACTCTGCTGCCTGTTCGAGTACACTGAGGGAGAATTTAGCACAGCCAATGCACCTAACCAGCACCTCTTTTGGACTGAGGGAGGAAACCGGAGCACCCGGAGGAAAACCATGCAGGCACAGGAAGAACATGCAGATTCCGCACAGACAGTGACCCAAGCTGGGAATTGAACCCGGGTCCCTGGTGCTGTGAGGCAGAAGTGCTAACCACTGTGCCACCGTGCCGCCCAAAAGGTGATATGTTTGTACAGATGTGGCAGAGTAAGTAACTATCACAGAGCAGGCATTAATGGCATTGTTAGTGTGGTATTGTTACTGGACTAGTAATCCAGACATCCATGATAATGCTCTGGGACAAGGGTTCAAATCCCACCACAGCAGATGCGGAATTTGAATTCAATGAAAATCTGGAATTAAAAATGTAATGATGACCATGAAACCATTGTCGATTGCCGTAAAAATCTGGTTCACTAATGTCCTTACCCAGTCAGGCCTACATATGATTCCAGATCCTACAGCAATGTGGTTGTCTCTTAAGTGCCGTCTGAAATGGTCTAGCAATCCACTCAGCTAGGGGCAATTAGGGATGGACAATAAAAGCTGCCCAGCCAGCAAAACCCACATCCCGTGAATGAATTAAAACAAAAGCAAATCCAATACAAGACCTTTGCATTACAGGATGAGTTGTAAAACCTTGGTCCACGTGAACTAAAGCTAACATTCTAAAGATAAGTTCTACATAAGAACTAGGAGCAGGAGTAGGCTATCCAGCCCCTCGAGCCTGCTCCCCCATTCAATAAGATCATGGCTGATCTTTTTGTGGACTCAGCTGCACTTACCCACCCGCTCACCATAACCCTTAATTCCTTTACTGTTCAAAAATCTATCTATCCTTGTCTTAAAAACATTCAACGAGGTAGCCTCAACTGCTTCACTGGGCAGGGAATTCCACAGATTCACTACCCTTTGGGTGAAGGAGTTCCTCCTCAACTCAGTGCTAAGTTCTGTAGTCATGTTAATAGAAGGTTGACAAATAAAACATTTTAGAAGCAAATCCAGAAGTCTCAAACTCAGCAGAGGACAAAACGCTTAAAAAAAATGAACAGTCTCTCTTTGCTAGTCAGCAAATTCATACAGATGTGTTTTTATTCAATATTTCCTGAAATAACCTAAGCTGGAGTGAACCAGATGCCTCTGATTCCACTTTGTTATGGAGACGCAGTAGCCAAGTGTCTGCTTTACTTCACAGCTGTCAAGAGCTCTAACCGTAGGTCATTGTTTCCCCATCTCACTGCTTTACGTCATGACCCAGCTCATGGTTCTAAGAAGCTAATCAGATACACAGACTTCACAATGTGGTCATTTGGCACCAAAGTGGAACTGAAAGTATTTTTCCTCAAGGTTTATTTGGGAAGTCTGTAGCCTCATTGTGCCCTGCACTAAGAAAATATATTAAATCAGAATTGTTAAGACACAAAATATAAAATCAGATCTTTGAAAGTGAAATAGCAACTAGTTGTACAGTTTACAATTAGCCGACAGTGAAGAAAGTCAGGATTCTCCCTGCTACAGACAAGGAGGAAATGCCTCAATAGTTTCCACAACAGGATTTATCTCCCCACTTGCAGATAGTTACAATTGTTCCATTCCACTCCTCCCAAATCTTTCGGATAAGTGCAGGATGCCGTGAAGTGAGCAAAATTCCAGAAGCTTTGAAGATCTCAGTTGAAATAAGACCATAAGATATGGAAGCAGAATCAGGCCATTCGGCCCATCGAGTCTGCTTTGCCATTCAATCATGCCTGATAAGTATCTTAACTCCATTCTCTTGCCTTTTCCATGTAACCTTTGATCGAATCGAGGTACAGCGACAACTACGAAGAAAAGTATCCCGAGATAATAAAGTGTCTGGAAGAAAACAGGTTTCTGGTTTGTGCGGAACAGTTTAAGGGGCTGCAGCACCTCCCTCTGTGACATACAGTGAAAAGTAACCGATGCCTCAATATGCTAAGTGACCCAGCGGGAAAGAACGGTTTGAATGAAAAATCCGAGTTACCCTAAAATACAGGACAACACAGCACAGGGCCTATACAGGATGAAGGGAATGAAGGGGAAGTGAAGGATTGGAACTTGAGGAAGTCTATGTGGATGAATGAGGCAGGAGCCTCATCTTTCATCTTGATAACACTTGAATATATACTGAGTGGCTGAAAATGCCCTCCTTACCCAAATGCATTTCAGGTAGGTCTTTTCCTGATGGCATTTCCAAACTGGTACTGTGTTCATGGAGATAGATTGAAATGTTTATACGCAATGTGGCTACGACTGGCCCCAGAACTAGATGCATCGAAATGGTAGAAACACTGTCGTATAGTAATGGATACCGTTCTGAAGTAGATATTAAGACTCCTTGGCAAAACAAGGAAGGCACATAACTTTCAGCCCAGTTTGTTCCATACCTGGCCTTGAAGTTTAAACTTTTAAAAAAGTTTACTTATTGTCACGAGTAGGCTTACATTAACATTGCAATGAAGTTGCTGTGAAAATCCCCTAGGTGCCACACTCCGGTGCCTATTCGGGTACACTGAGGGAGAATTTAGCATGACCAATGCACCCTAACCAGCACGTCTTTCGGACTGAGAGAGGAAACTGGGACACCCGGAGGAAACCCACGCAGACACGAGGAGAATGTGTAAACTCCACACAGACAGTGACCCGAGCCGGGAATCGAACCCGGGTCCCTGGCGCTGTGAGGCAGCAGTGCTAACCACTGTGCCACCATGCCACCCTACTGGTGTACTCAAAAATGGATAAATGTTCCATCCCCAGGCCTAGCAAAGTGTGCAAAAACACACATAAGCACCCATATATATTTTGAAAAGTTTCAGGTTTCCAATCTCATTGATCCATTTATGATCTGTCTGACCAGCACAATACAGCACTATTGGAGATACTCTTTTTCAGAGACATTAAAGTGAAGCCCAAATACTTCCAGGTAAACATAAAAGATCCCACTATTTGTAGAAGAGCAGAGGGATGTTAGAATGTTCGGAACCCTACAGTACAGAAGGAGGCCATTCGGCCCATCGAGTCTGCACCGACAATAATACCACCCAGGCCCTATCCCAGTAACCCCACACATTTACCCTGCTAACCCCTCTAACCTATGCATCTGGGACGCTAAGGGGCAATCTTAGAACAAAGAACAAAGATAATTACAGCACAGGAACAGGCCCTTCGGCCCTCCAAGCCTGCACCGACCATGCCCGACTTAACTAAAACCCCCTACCCTTCCGGGGACCATATCCCTCTATTCCCATCCTATTCATGTATTTGTCAAGACGCCGCTTAAAAGTCACTACCGTATCCGCTTCCACTACCTCCCCCAACAACGAGTTCCAGGCACCCACTACCCTCTGTGTAAAAGATCTGCGTGGCCAATACACCTAACCCGCACATCTTTGGACATGGGAGATCACCCTGTGTCACCTGCCCTTCAACCAACACCCCCAAAACAGATATTTGGACCTTTGTTTCATTGATGGCTTTATCTGGGATCTTGCTGTGTATAAATTAGCTGTCACAGTTCCTGTATAATTACGGTGACTGCTCTTCAGCGGACTAGACATGGTAGATGCAGGAGGATATTCCTGATGATGGAGGAGTCCAGTTCAGGGGTCACAGTCTGAGGATACAGGGTAGGCCATTTAGGACGGAGGCTAGGAGACATTTCTTCACCCAAAGAGTGGTGAGCCCGTGGAATTCATTACCACAGGAAGTAGTTGATGCCAAAACATTGAATGTATTCAAGAGGCGGCTGGATATAGCACTTGGGGCGAATGGGATCAAAGGTTATGGGGGGAAAGCAGGATTAGGCTATTGAGTTGGACGATCAGCCATGATCGTGATGAATGGCAGAGCAGGATCGAAGGGCCGAATGGCCTCCTGCTCCTATCTTCTATGTTTCCAAAGTTCTTCACTGACTGTAAAGTCCTGAGGATGTGAAAAGCGCTATACAAATGCAAGAACTTTCTTCAGTCTTCATGAATTGTTGGGTATTTCTGATTGGGGGATGGGAACAGGGCAGCAAGGACAATGTGGGAGGTCAGAATTCCTGAAATGTTTTGGTAGAAAACAATGAATATCAGAAAAGCGTAGGCCCATTTCACTCCTTGAGCCTGATCCGCCATTCAATTTAGTCCTGGTGATCTTTGACCAAACTCACATTTCCAAAACTCTATTTAACTTGGGTTTAAAGTTAACAATTAATCTAGCATTAGTTACCATTTGCGGAAGTGAATTCCAAATTTCAACTACCCTTTGTATGTAGAAGTGTTATCTAGTTTCACTCCCAAAAGGTCTGGCTCTATTTTTTAAGCTACGCCCCTTAGTCCTAGCACCCCCCTCAATGGAAACAGTTTCTCTCTCTACCTTAACTGTTCCCCTTAACGTCTAGAAATCTTCAGTAAAACCCCTCGCAATCTTCTCATAAGAATACATTTAGATGTCACAAGAGCTATTACAATATTTTCATAGAATCACAGATTCCCTACAGTGCAGAAGGAGGCCAGTTGGCCCATTGAGTCTGCACCGACAACAATCCCACACAGGCCCTAGCCCTGTAACCCCATATATTTACCCTGTGAATTCCCCTAACACTCAGGGGCAATTTAGCATGGCCAATTAACCTAACCCGTACATCTTTGGTGTGTGGGGAGAAACTGGAGCACCCGGAGGAAACCCACGCAGACACGGAGAGAACGTATAAACTCCGCACAGACAATGACCCATTCCCGAGAGCTATGGGGCGGCATTGTGGCACAGTGGTTAGTGCTGCTGTCTCACAGCGCCAGGGACCCGGGTTCAATTCCCATCTTCGGTCACTGTCTGTGTGGAGTTTGCACATTCTCCCCGTGTCTGTGTGGGTTTCCTCCGGTGCTCCAATTTCCTCCCATGTCCAAAGAAGTGCTGGTTAGGTGCATTGGCCATGCTAAAATTTCCCCTTGGTGTCAGGGAGATTAGCAGGATAAATAAGTGGGGTTGCTTGTTTCCTCAGAAGGAACTCTTCAGAAATGCAGATACAAAAATACAACAAAGCTTACTCCAACTTATAAATCAAAGAAAGGGTTTAATAAAGAAATATTATTACTCCAAAACTGGGGCCTCGCCCTGGGCCAATCCAAGCTCTCCACAATTCTACATAGTTTCTTATTTATAGTGAATCAGCTGGTCAGCTGACTATTACATCACTCTGTAATTGGTTCCATGGTTTACTGGGTCAGCTGACCCTTACATCTTATTCCCATTGGTCACATTACATCCAATACAAAGTTGGCTCGGGTTATACTCTAACATTGCAGGGATGGGGCCTGGGTGGGATTGTGGTTGGTGCAGACTCGATGGGCCGAATGGCCTCCTTCTGCACTACGGATTCTATGAAGTGTAATTACAGCTGCAATGCAGGGAAAAAAAACTCTGATGGAATTGGTTGGCAGGAAGTAACACAGCTCGAGATGTCAAGGGAGCTAGCTTGATGGGATCAGTGAGCTAAGAAATTCAAGGGAATTGCACTAACCTTGGCAAAGCTACTGCTTTTAAACTTCATTTAATGAGAAAACACTAACTGGTTACAACAGTTACGGTAAGGATTTAAATCAGCTAAAACCTGATATTCTAGTAATCTAACCTTAGACTGCAACAATCCCGTTTGCTCTTTTATAAAGGCTTCTTGGGTTCAGAGTTGGTGCCTTAACAGCCCGGGGTTCTCTGGGATGATGCCCAGTTCCGAGTTGCAAGTGTTACCGTCGAATCAGCGAGCTGTCAGTTAAGACAACTGGTGCAAATGGGTCAGCAACTTTCTGGACTCCAATGGTCAGCATGTGGGGTGTGGCAAGGGGCTGTGCGGTAGTGGGAGAAGCTGATTTCTCACATTGTCTGGTTCAAAATAGCATTAAAGCACATTATTCTCTGAGAGTACAATTTCTAAGACTAACTGTCACTACCAACCACGTGAAGGGGAAACTATTTTACCTAATTTTGCCTTTAAAAAGGAGGCTGGTTATATCTGTTCGAGGGCTGGTGTTATATGGGGTCAGATATGACTTTCTGGTGTCGTCTCCCCAGTTAGAAGGTGGGGTATCTTCAGTGGGGCTTCCCCTCTTCCTGGAATTACCCCCTCACCCCGACTGTATCTCTGACCTCAGGTTTGACAGCAGAGAAGAGGCTGGTTCCCACTGGCAGATTATTCTATACTGGGAGGGGCGAGCGTTATTCCACAGTTACCTTGGAAATAATGGGCAGGATTTTCCAGCCGCGCTCACCGCAAAACTGGAAAATCCCCCCTGAGGTTAATGGATCTTTGCATGGTTTCCCGTGGTGGGCGGGACGGGAAAAATCCCCCCAATATTGTAGAGGTAAAGTCTACTAGAAGTTAAAGTTTATTTAGGCTCACATTAATACCGCAATGAAGTTACTGTCAAAATCCCCTAGTCGCCACACTCTGGCGCCTGTTCGGGTACACTGGGGGAGAATTTAGCACGGCCAATGCACCTAACCAGCACGTCTTTCGGACTGTGGGAGGAAACCGG
The DNA here is from genome assembly GCF_964213995.1 of Mustelus asterias. Lineage (NCBI taxonomy): Eukaryota > Metazoa > Chordata > Chondrichthyes > Carcharhiniformes > Triakidae > Mustelus > Mustelus asterias. The sequence continues at coordinate 20,637,002 of NC_135829.1, read as the reverse complement.
AGCACCAGGGTGGCACGGTAGCACAGTGGTTAGCACCGCTGCTTCACAGCTCCAGGGACCTGGGTTCGATTCCCGGCTTGGGTCACTGTCTGTGTGGAGTTTGCACATTCTCCTCGTGTCTGCGTGGGTTTCCTCCGGGTGCTCCGGTTTCCTCCCATAGTCCAAAGATGTGCGGGTTAGGTTGATTGGCCAGGTTAAAAATTGCCCCTTAGAGTCCTGAGATACGTAGGTTAGAGGGATTAGCAGGTAAATATGTAGGGGTAGGGCCTGGGTGGGATTGTGGTCGGTGCAGACTCGATGGGCCGAATGGCCTCCTTCTGCACTGTAGGGTTTCTATGGTTCTATGGTTCACCCGGAGGAAACCCATGCAGACACGGGGAGAATGTGCAAACTCCACACAGACAGTGACTCAAGCCGGGAATCGAACCTGGGCCCCTGGTGCTATGAGGCAGCAGTGCTAACCACTGTGCCATTGTGCCGCCCTACTCTTAGTTTTGGTGATATCACTTGCTAATCACACACACAATATTGTGTCATTCCAGATGAAACAGTCACACACCTGCTTTCATATGTTGTAAAAGCCTCAGGACATGTAACTGGAACTAGTTCTCTAACCGTAATATCTTAGATGCGGCATGTGGAAAACGCCTCAATACAAGATGAAGAACTGACTGGTACGATGACCTAAATACTGGCGCCTCATACAATGTGGGAGGAGGAAACCATCCAACTACAGCAACGTATGATGACATCTTTATGTGCACGCCAGGCATTTAGTTTCTTCAGAGCTGATTCAATCTGGGCTTTCTTGTTATTGTGTTAAAGGTCTGGAGAAAGCATTTTTCTTTTTTTGAAATCCAGAATGGGTATCCATAACACTGGCTTACGTTTGACTCGAATTTATCAATTGTGAGCAGCCAAGTCAACTTGGAGGATACACACATTTTGAAGCCAGGCTTTATATTGTTTCACCTCATACCATGGCTATGCACCTTATGGCTCAGTCCAGCAATGCCTTTACCAGAATTCGGGTGTCTACCAGCCACTTGGATTATGCAATGTGTAAGGGGACTATAAGAAGGAAGAATGGTGAAGAAATAAAAGTTGCTGTTAATTTGAGGAGGTGTTTTCAGAAATTTGTGCCTCATTATTCCAGAAGTATCAGATAGCATCTTGGAATGAGGGGACACGAGTGATTTAGACACTAGCATTTCACCTTTGGCATGCAGATTTAAATCCAGCCCATACTGGTTGGGTGAAAATCCTAGTAGGGGAGTCTAAAACTAGAGGGCATAGGTTTAAGGTGAGAGGGAAGAGATACAAAAGGGTCCAGAGGGGCAATTTTTTCACACAAAGGGTGGTGAGTGCTGCCAGAGGTAGTAGTAGAGGCGGGTACAATTTTGTCTTTTAAAAAGCATTTAGACAGTTACATGGGTAAGATGAGTATAGAGGGATATGGGCCAAATGCGGGCAATTGGGACTAGCTTAGTGGTAAAAACTGGGTGGCATAGACAAGTTGGGCCAAAGGGCCTGTTTCCATGCTGTAAACTTCTATGACTCTATGGCCGGAATTGAACCCGGGTCCCTGGTGCTGTGAGACATCAGTGCTAACCACTGTGCCACCGTGCCGCCCATGGTGGCACAGTGGTTAGCACTGCTGCCTTACAGCTGACACAGGATGTCTTAAATGGAAGGGTTTCCTGTTCTCCATTGCCATCCAATGACCTGTTTGTTGTCAGAAGGGGCCGCATCATGACGATGAGTAGAAAAAGACATGAGCTCATAGAAGCACCAGTACAGTGTAAATATTCCTAAACCGCAAGATGTTGCATGCTTCACCCTTGAATGAAACAAGAATGATTTTCGATATAGTTTGAATTCACTTACTGGTGCCTCAGCATCATCTGTCACCTGCTGGTAGTGGCCTGCAAGGCTGTTATAATCCTGGAACTGTTGATAGCATTCGAGACATTTTAACCCATGGCGTATTAATCGCAGTGAATCACAGCGCAGTGGCATTGAAGGCTGAGCGGAAGCCGGGCTGTCCGCCCCAATTACTGTCAAGCTGCCAACTGCTTGAGCAGCAGAAGTCGCAGGCTGGGCAAGAGGATCAGGCAGTACCGGAGATGTCACTGGGGTGGTTGAAAACATTTGGTCCGAAGGGATGGGTTTCATCTGTAACTGAGTGCATTGCATAACAGCGCCTTTGCCCTTGTGTTCCCGGGCATGCAAAAGCAAACTGCACTTGTTGAAGAAGACCATCATTTTGGAACAATGGCTGCACATCACCTCGATATGGACACTCCGCCTCTCATAATGCTGTGATAAACTCTTTTCCAAAGCAAATGCGTCGCCACATTCCAAACAGCGATAGCCACGAGCTGGCATGGACACATTACTGTTGGCAGGTGGTTTAAGGTTTGGAGCATAGATTGGCACAGGATTGGTACTGTTTAACAGTTTGTTAAAAGCTTCGACAACAATGTTCTGATTTGAAGTGGGAGATTCATTATTTTGTGGAGCTGCGTTTTTGACTTGTTGTACCAGTGGCACTGTTACCACCTGAGTGGCAATCTTTTGATGGCTCTGCCGCAAAGTACTGGACCTTGTGGTAGCAGTAGCAGCAACACTGTGTGGAACCAAGTTCAGGCTTGCCAGATGAACAGCTTTTGGCAGGAGGCTGGTGCTGGAGGTATTTGGTGAGTTCTTTACTGCAGCCTGCTTCCGCTGTACCATGCTAGCAACCTTCATGATGGCAGCGCTGGCATCCTCAGGTGGTGCAGTTATCGTCATGGCTTTCAGGTTGCCGGTGCCATCTACATTTTCAGTTCCTTTGGCAGGTATACTGGACAAAGAACTGACTGCATTAGCTAAGTTTCTGGCTGACGTTTGCTTCCTTCCATTTTCCACTGCTGTTGAAGTGTGGATCTGCGAAGATGCACTGGTCACAGGGCTAGATCGTAAACTCAACTCCTCAGTAAATGCCATTTCAATTAGCGACTGTTCTGGTGAACTCCTAGACTCGCTCTGTTCGGAGTCTGGCATTATCCTTGTCACAGTCCTGGTAATTTCACCAGAAGACGTTTTAATGGTTTTGATCCTTACCTTTGGGATGGCTGGTGGCGAACCTGTTGCGACGTATGGAGATCCTTTGCCACTGTAGTCACTGGATACACTCCTTGGACTATCAGGCTGTTTGCTTATCATTTTCTTTACTCCGTCCATTGGACTTCTTGGACTCTTTGGTGACTTTGCCATTTTGGGGCTGCCCTTTACCCCGTCCTTCAAAGCCAACAGGGATTCTTTAAAATTTTCATTTTGTTCCTCTGGGAAGTCTGATGTTTTTTTAGCATTGAGAGCTACCAACGCAGCCAAGCAAGATGACAGCTTTGAGTGAGCTGATATTAGACGCTGGCGAGGTGGGACAGAAGAGCACAAGGTCATCTCTGGGACACTGCTGCTCTTTGGCTCCTCCACGTCATTATTATGCAGTTCACTTGAGGGCTGCAAGCTGTCAAACAAACCTTTGTCAAAGACCTTGTCCTTTTGCTGCGTTTCTTCTGATGCATTTGCTAAGTTTGTCCTTTGCCCCATGCTGACATCCTTCACTTTACAGTTTCTAATTTCATTTGCTTTCTCCCGTTTTTTGGAGTATTCATCAAACATGCTCAATTCAGTCATAGCTTGTTCAGGCTGTTCCCTTGTATTGTCCACGAGAGAACTCTCTGTAGAAATATACAGGCCTACCGAACCAAGGTAAGGTCTCTCGTCCCGTTTAATGTTACCCATAATGCTAGCATCCTGAATGGTTTCGTCTGGCTCTGGACTAGAAATAGGACTGAACTGGCTAAAGGCTGGTAGAGTTTCTGACCTTGGTGTGTCAAATTTATCGGAGTAGTTTCTGGAGCTATCTCCGTTGATGAAAGCAGTGACCATTTTGCTGTAGCTATTTCCAAGACTTTGGGCATCAGCGGTAATATCAGAATTTCGAAACCCATTTTGAAGCAGATTCTGGCCAAGTTGATGGCCATCCTTCTCAGTGATGGAATCAAAGGAATCTTGCCGACTGGTGTTCTTAACAATAACGCTCACCACCGGGACGTCAGGTATGGCATGATGCATAGACAGCTCGTCTATACCCATACCTGCTTGCTTCAGATGACTCTCTGCCTCCTCGCTACTCGACTGGATAGCCTCCTTGGCATCGAGGTCTGGGTCAGGGATGTCAAAAGCAGCCAGGAGGTCGTCAAAATCTGGGGTCTTCATGTCACCCATGTTTGGACACTTAGTGAAACCTGAAAAGGAAGACAGAACACTTTAGTTACAATTGCATTTCACTTGTGAAACAGAGTGGGTGCAAATATCAAACCAACATCCTAGAGACATCATGACATAAATAAGCAGAGATCAACCTAAAGAAAAGTTAAATGCTGCTAACACAGGCCTTCCAATCGGTTTCCTGATCTATTGCATATACAAAACCATCAATATTTTCTTCTCTGGCAGTCCACAAATTCAATTTGAGCCGCAAGTATTTTAGTGTCCTTAAGGATGGGAATACTGGTCAAACATTACAACATTTGTACTGTCCCATCTGCAAAGGTGGCAGCAAGTACGTGGCAGCATCTACAGAATTCCAAAATGAAACTCCACTGGACAGGGCAAGACATGTGACATTAAGGTGCACTACGTGCTTGTTAATCATGTAAAAAAACAATTTACATTTACAGTAATACATTGAGATTAGTGCCAGTAATTACAGTTCCAGGAACGTGCGTAGTGTTGCCACTCTCCTGGATAGCTGAAATGCAAACAGCTGGCAAACAGCCTGATTGTAATGAAGCTCTGGCAGTGAGTGTAGCTGTTCTTTTCGCAGGGAGAGAGCAGAACAAACAAAAGCCCGCAAACTTTTCTCTTTCATACTTTCTCAAAAATGTCATCAAGGGCAGACACTTCTGAAATGTAAACACTTGCATATTTGAGGCATGCATCTCATGTGGCTGGAACAGTCCCCATCACCAGTCACACAAGCGGAAGGGATTGGTGAAAACTTGCATTTACAAATGCATTTAACTCGTAAAATATAAATGTACCTCGCGTCGTAAAATGCTCCAGTATGCTTCCCAAGACCATAATCAGACAGCGGGATCCAAAGAAGCAGCTATTAGGGCAAGTGATTAAAAGCTTGGGAACAAAAGTAAATGAAGAACAGCAAGGCAGGAGGAAATAAGAAAAGGGCTCAGGAGACTTCAGACAGAAGAAATAATGGAAAATGGAAGCAATTGTCTCGGGTCCAGAATGGCAGCCAAAGTGCACGTGAACAGGAGAGGTTACAAAGATGTCCAAAAAACCTCATGTGTACTAGAAATCTTCATTCATGCTTTTGTTATCTCCAGATTTTACTATTCCAACTCACTCTTGGTTGGCCTCCCAAGCTCTACCCTTTGTAAACGTGAGGTGATCCAATAATCTGCTGCCCATGTCCTAACCCTTTTCATCCAGCAGCCTTGTGCTCGCTGACCTATACTGGCTCCTAGTTTAACTCCACTCACCTGATGAAGGAGCAGCGCTCCGAAAGTTCGTGCTACCAAATAAACCTGTTGGACTTTAACCTGGTGTTGTGAGACTTCTTACTGTGTTTACCCCAGTCCAACGCCGGCATCTCCACATCATGGCTCCTAGTTTAGCAGTGCCTTGATGCATAAATTCTCATTCTATTTCTACGATCCCTCCAACCTCCCCACCAACCATGCCCATTTTGTCTGATAATGCTCCTGTGGTATAATTTACTAGGTTAAAGGAAGTGGATAAATGTTGTTGTAAGAGGGATCTACAGTGATGCCAATAATTTGGATGGAATATTTCAATGCAATTGATCGAAGAAAGCATCTTCAGGAAAGACATCTCAGTGCCCACACACATATCATAAATGCCTCAAGAAGGACTCTTCCCTACTCTCACACATATGCAGAAACAATCTTCAGCTGAGATCCCTCCTCACCTTCCTGCGTTCAGACACAGAACCCTGTGGAAAGATCACCGCTTGAACAGAAGTTCAGAATGCCTCCCCTACCCCTACAACTGAGTAATCGTAACTATGCAACACAACAGAAGGCTGTGAGCGTTATTCTACACAACCTTCACGTATAGCAGCATTCTAGCAATCTGTCTGCCAATCAGAAAACATTTCTGAAAATTGTACAAACTTAAAAAGGAACGCACAATCTTTACATTACAGCAAGAGTTCACTGCATGCCACATGAAGATGGATGGGTTAATTAGGTCAGGATGTGGAGATGCCAGCGTTGGACTGGGGTAAACACAGTAAGAAGTCTCACAACACCAGGTTAAAGTCCAACAGGTTTATTTGGTAGCAAAAGCCACTAGCTTTCGGAGCGCTGCTCCTTCGTCAGGTAAGGAGCCTGATGAAAGAGCAGCGCTCCAAAAGCTAGTGGCTTTTGCTATCAAATAAACCGTTGGGCTTTAACCTGGCGTTGTGAGACTTCTTACTTAATTAGGTCAGTGCAGAGAATATTTCTATTCAGACTCTACAGATTTAAGCTTCACATGGATGTATCAAACAATAGTACCCGACAATGGAATAGGGTGCAATCTGTACCCATCAAAGATTTCAACACATTGAAATACTGCCAATTTGCTCACTTCAAATAGCATTTACTCTTTAATTACTCTCTCCCTTTTTATTCCACCAACTGAAACTGCAATGGAAAAGAACTGCAGGTAGCCTTGAGTAATGTGGCTGAGAATAGGGACCCAGATCAAATCAGAACTACATCTTTTAGGTCCAAAGTCAATACAGGCTTAAGTTTAAATTTATTTATCAGTGCCACAAACAAGCTTACATTAACACTGCAATGAAGTTACTGTGAAATTCCCCTAGTCGCCACACTCCGGCACCTGTTTGGTTACACCGAGGGAGAATTTAGCACGGCCAATGCACCTAAGCAGCACATCTTCCACACTAAAGTCATAGAGGTTTACAGCATGGAAACAGGTCCTTCGGCCCAACTTGTCCATACCGCCCTTTTTTTAAAACCCCTAAACTAGTCCCAATTGCCCGCGTTTGGCCCATATCCCTCTACACCCATCTTACCCATGTAACTGTCTAAACGCTTTTTAAAAGACAAAATTGTACACACCTCTACTACTACCTCTGGCAGCTTGTTCCAGACACTCAACCACCCTCTGTGTGAAAAAATTGCCCTTCTGGACCCTTTTGTATCTCTCCCCTTAAACCTATAGCCTTCTAGTTTTAGACTCCCCTACCTTTGGGAAAAGATATCGACTATCTAGCTGATCTATGCCCCTCATTATTTTATAGACCTCTATAAGATCACCCCTCAGCCTCCTACGCTCCAGAGAAAAAAGTCCCAGTCTATCCAGCCTCTCCTTATAGCTCAAACCATCAAATCCCGGCAGCATCCTAGTAAATCTCTTCTGCACTCTTTCTAGTTTAATAATATCCTTTCTATAATAGGGAGGAAACTGGAGCACCCGGAGGAAACCCACGCGGACACGGGGAGAACGTGCAGACTCCGCACAGACAGTGACCCAAGCTGGGAATCGAACCCGGGTCCCTGGCGCTGCGAAGCAGCAGTGCTAACCACTGTGCCACCGTGCCACCATTGCATTAAAAAGATCCTAATCTGTTTCTCTTAAAACCTCAAATGTCATCAAAGATAATCAGTGTTTAAGTGCAGCTTTATCTTTTATTTTCAGATATCAAATTAATCAATAGGATTAGAGAGAAAATCACCTAGTAAACGAAAGTACTACATGCACATCAAAATGAAACTGGCAGCGTATCTGTTATTCCCTGATAGTTAAAGACAGACTTAAAACAAAATACTAATTGAGGGAGAAAAGGCAATTAGGAACACAGATAAATACACCCATAATTAAACAATTCTGCCTGGAGGAGAAAGAATAAACAGTTACGACTGTGTCAATCGCAGCAAAATATCATGAAGTGCCAACTCGATTTCTCACTGCGGAGAGATGGTCACAGCCAAGTTACGGACAGGAATTCACTGGAACAGCTTAGTGCATTAATCAGGCATTTGCAATCTCGTACAACACCTATGCCAAGATTTGCTGGAAAGGTCACTGATGAATCAGGTATCTTGTTGATGGTGTAGCCAATAGCTTATCGCCTTGGTCTAACCACATAGCTCTTTAAGAAGGTGCCTCAACTCTTTGGAGGCAAGTGAGTTGCATCTTCTGAAATCACCTTGAACCAATAACTTCAATTGCAGTTCTATGAAAATCCTGCAAAAGCTCATTTCTGTTGTCTGCATCTCCCCCTTTTAAGAGTTTTAACAACACCAGTTTAAATTCCAACAGGTTTATTTGGTAGCAAATGTCATTAGCTTTCGGAGCGCTGCTCCTTCGTCAGATGGAGTGGAAATCTACCCCTTTTCACAGGGGTGTTGTAACAGCACTTAAAGAAACAGGTTTTGCACTTTGGGAATGAGTATATGTGGGCTTTAGAGGATACACAGTGGTTAGCACTGCTGCCTCACAGCGCCAGGAACACGGATTCAATTCCCGGCTTGGTCACTGTCTGTGTGGAGTTGACACATTCTCCCTGTGTCTGCGTGGGTTTCCTCCGGGTGCTCCGGTTTCCTCCCACAGTTAGGTGGATCGGCCGTGCTAAATTCTCCCTCAGTGTATCCGAACAGGCGCCGGAGTGTGGCGACTAGGGGATTTGCACAGTAACTTCATTGCAGTGTTAATGTTAGCCTATGTGCGACACTAATTAATAAATAAATATCAAAGACTGAGCCTCCACAGCCCTCTAGGGTAAAGAATTCCAAGATTTATCACTCGCCGAGTGAAAAAAAAATCTTCCTCCTCTCAGTCCTAAACGACCTAGCCCTGACTCCGAGACTGCGTCCCCCTAGTTCTAGAAACTCAGCCAAGGGAAAGATCCTTCCTGCATTTCTTTCGAGCCTTGTAAGAAGTTTGTATGTTTCAATAAGATCACCTCTCATTCTCTGAGTATACAGGCCCAGTTTCCTCAATCTCTCATCATAGGCCAATCCCACTATCTCAGGAATCAGTCTGATGAAACTTTACTGCACTCCCTCTATGATAAGTGTATCCTTCCTTAGACAAGGAGACCAAAACTATAGACAATTCTCCAATTGTCGGGCAATACAGCAGGATATAGATAGGCTGGAAAATTGGGCGGAGAGGTGGCAGATGGAGTTTAATCCGGATAAATGCGAAGTGATGCATTTTGGAAGAAATAATGTAGGGAGGAGTTATACAATAAATGGCAGAGTCATCAGGAGTATAGAAACACAGAGGGACCTAGGTGTGCAAGTCCACAAATCCTTGAAGGTGGCAACACAGGTGGAGAAGAAGGCATATGGTATGCTTGCCTTTATAGGACGGGGTATAGAGTATAAAAGCTGGAGTCTGATGATGCAGCTGTATAGAACGCTGGTTAGGCCACATTTGGAGTACTGCGTCCAGTTCTGGTCGCCGCACTACCAGAAGGACGTGGAGGCATTAGAGAGAGTGCAGAGAAGGTTTACCAGGATGTTGCCTGGTATGGAGGGTCTTAGCTATGAGGAGAGATTGGGTAAACTGGTGTTGTTCTCTCTGGAAAGACGGAGAATGAGGGGAGATCTAATAGAGGTGTACAAGATTATGAAGGGGATAGATAGGGTGAACAGTGGGAAGCTTTTTCCCAGGTCGGAGGTGACGATCACAAGGGGTCACGGGCTCAAGCTGAGAGGGGCGAAGTATAACTCAGATATCAGAGGGATGTTTTTTACACAGAGGGTGGTGGGGGCCTGGAATGCGCTGCCAAGTAGGGTGGTGGAGGCAGGCACGCTGACATCGTTTAAGACTTACCTGGATAGTCACATGAGCAGCCTGGGAATGGAGGGATACAAATGATTGGTCTAGTTGGACCAAGGAGCGGCACAGGCTTGGAGGGCCGAAGGGCCAGTTTCCTGTGCTGTACTGTTCTTTGTTCTTTGTCCAAGGGCAATCTCACCAAGGCTCTTTCCAATTACAACAAGGCACTTTTACTCAAATCCTCTTGCAATAAAGGCCAACTTAATTGCTTGCTGTACCTGCCTGTTAGCTTTCGGTAGCTCATAAACAAGGGTACCCAGGTCCCTTTGGACATCAGCACTTCCCAATCTCTCACCATTTAACAAATACCTTGCATTTCTGCTTTTCCTACTAAATTGATTAACTTCTTATTTTTCGTATTATATTCTATTATCTGCCTGTGTCTGTGTGAGTTTCCTCCGGGTGCTTCGGTTTCCCCCCACACTCCAAAGATCATAGAAATCATAGAAACCCTACAGTGCAGAAGGAGGCCATTCGGCCCATCGAGTCTGCACCGACCACAATCCCACCCAGGCCCTACCCCCACATATTTACCCGCTTATCCCTCTAATCTACGCATCCCAGGACTCTAAGGGGCATTTTGTAACCTGGCCAATCAACCTAACCCGCACATCTTTGGACTGTGGGAGGAAACCGGAGCACCCGGAGGAAACCCACGCAGACACGAGGAGAATGTGCAAACTCCACACAGACAGTGACCCGAGCCGGGAATCGAACCTGGGACCCTGGAGCTGTGAAGCAGCAGTACTAGTGCGAGTTTGGGCGGCACGGTGGTTAGCGCTGCTGCCTCACAGTGCTAGGGGCCTGGGTTTGATTCCCGGCTTGGGTCACTATCTGTGTGGAGTCTGCACGTTCTCCCCGTGTCTGCATGGGTTTCCTTCAAGTGCTCCGGTTCCTCCCACAGTCCGAAAGACGTGCTGGTTAGGGGCATTGGCCGTGCTAAATTCTCCCTCAGTGTACCTGAACAGGCGCCAGAGTGTGGGGACTAGGGGAATTTCACAGTAACTTCATTGCAGTATTAATGTAAGCCTATTTGTGACACTAATAAATAAACTTATAAAACTTAGGTGGAATGACCATGCTGGATTGCCCCTCGGTGTCGGGGGGGATTCGTAGGGTAATATGTGGGGTTACGGGGATAGGGCCTGGGTGGGATTGTTGTTGGTGCAGACTCGATGGGCCGAATGGTCTCTTTCTGCACTGTAGAGATTCTATGATTATCTATTCCATCTGCCATGTTATTGCCCACTCACTTAGCCTGTCTAAATCCCCTTGAAGTCTCTTTGCATCTGCTTCACAACTCAGTCTAGTTTTGTGTCATTAGCAAATTTGGAAATATCACATTTGGTCCCCACATCCAAATCATTGATATAGATTGCCAACAGCTGGGGCCAAGGCACTGGTCCTTGAGCATCTGATTGGTCACAGCCCGAGAATGACCCATTTATTCCTACTCTCGTTTTCTGTACTTTAACCAATTTTCAATCCATGTCAGTATATTAACCCCAATCTCATATGCTCTCATTTTGTTTCATAACCTCCTATAGAATCATAGAATCCTACTGTACAGAAGGCCATTTGGCCGATCGAGTCTGTACCGACCACAATCCCACCCAGACCCTATCCCCATAACCCCATGTATTTATCCTAACTAGTCCTCCTGACACTAAGGGGCAATTTAGCATGGTCTATCAACCTAACTCGCACATCTTTGGACTGTGGGAGGAAACCGGAGGACCCGGAGGAAACCCACGCATTCATGGGGAGAGTGTGCAAACTCCACAGGCACCCGAGGCTGGAATCGAACCCGCGTCCCTGGTGCTGTGAGGCAGCAGTGCTAACCACTGTGCCACCGTGCTGGCCAGTACCACCGTGCTGGCCTAGTGATGGTATTGCTAACGTGTTGCCCTGTGTGCGACCTTATTGAAAGTCTCCTGAAAATCCAAATTCATCACTCCCACTGGTTCCCCTGTATCTATTCTGCTAATTACATCCTCAAAACATGATTTCCTTTTCGTAAGTCTACACTGATTCTGCCCAATTCTACTCCTAATTTCTCAGCACCCAGTTACCACATGTTGCATTTTCCCTAATACTGATGTCAGACTAATAGGTCTGTTGTTCCACATTTAATCCTCTTGAATTGAGGGTTACGAAGGAGGCGTGCATTAAGCACACAGGCAGCAGAGGAATGGATGGTAAAAGTGAATACAAGAAGATTAGGTGAAATTAAATTAATTAAATTTAATTATGAAATTAAATTATGGAGAAACACAATACAAGGTAGGAACTTTCTTTAATGGGCACATCAGTAAAAGAAAGGACGGCTGTGATGGGAAACATTGAAAATACCACAAGTGATGATAGAGAAATAAAAATCATTATTTTGCTTTGGTGTTAGCCAGGGAGATAGAATGGGGATACATGATATTGAATGATGAGAACAGCAATTAGTGCATTGAAAATAAAGGGGGATGCACTGAATAAACAAACTTAAAAAGGTTAAAGCCCCTGACATGGATGGATTGTATACACATATTTTAAAAGAATCTAGGAAAGAGATAGCAGGAGCATTACTAATTACATTTAATAATTTATTCAAAAAAGATGTAGTGCCAGAGGACTGGTGATAGTTAATGTAATTCCTATAATTCAGAAGGGGGACAGTATGTTCCATGAACTGTAGATCAGTTTTGACAGGAACAGTGGTGTAGTGGGGATATTACTGGACTAGTTATTCAGAAGCCCAAACTAATGTTCAGTGGATATGGGTTCAAATCCCACCGTGGCAGCTGGTGCAATTCAAATTAAATTAAATAATAAATTTGAAATTAAAAGCTATTCTCATTAATTTTGCCCATGAAATGAACAGATTGTTGCAAAAACCCATCTGGTTCACTAATATCCCTCAGAGAAGGAAATCTGTTGTCCTTGCCCGGTCTGGCCTACATGTGACTCCAGGCCTGCACAGTGTGGCTCACTCTTCGCTGCTCTCTGAAATGGCTGAGCAAGCCACTCGGTTGTACCAAACATTATGAAAGGTTTTAATAGAGTGGACACGGAGAGAATTTTTCCCCTTAGAATCATAGAATCCTACAGTGCAGGAGGAGGCCATTCGGCCTATTGAGTCTGCACCGACAACAATCTCACCCAGGCCCTATCCCCATAACCCCATGCATTTACCCTAGCTAGTCCCCCTGACACTAAGGGGCAATTTAGCATGGCCAATCCACTTAAGCCGCACATCTCTGGACTGTGGGAGGCAACCGGAGCACCCGGAGGAAACCCACGCAGACACAGGGAGAATGTGCAAACTCCACACCGACAGTGGCCCAAGCCAGGAATCCCTGGCACTGTGAGGCAGCAGTGCTAACCACTGTGCCACCATTCCTTCCCTTGTGGGAAAGGAAACAACTAGAGACCATCAATATAAGATGGGAGGCGATGGCCTAGTGGTATTATTGCTAGACTATTAATCCAGGAACTCAGCTAATGTTCTGGGGACCTGGGTTCGATTCCTGCCACGGCAGATGGTGGGATTTGAATTCAATTAAAAAAAACAGCTGGAATAAACAAAATCTGAAATTAAGAACCTACTGATGACCATGGGCGGGATTATACAGCTTCGCTCATCGTGAAACCATAAAATCCCGCCCGAGGTCAACGGAACTTCCCATTGTCCACCCCTTGCCCACTCTGATTCCTGTGAGTAGAATTCCAGCGCACAAAACCATTATCGATTGTCGGAAAAACTCATCTGGCTCACTAATGTCCTTTAGAGAAGGAAATCTGCCGTCCTTACCCGGTCTGGCCTACATGTGACTCCAGATCCACAGCAATGTGGTTGACTCTCAACTACCCTCTGAACAAGGGCAACTAGGGATGGGCAATAAATGCTGACCAGCCAGCGATGCCCATGTCCCATGAATCAATAAAAAATATAGTGAATTTAGAAGAAACTTCTTTATAAAATATCAGTGAGGGGATTCACAATCACTCAAACTAACTCCTTTAGAAACCTGCCCACGGAACCAAGGATTAAATGTCTTTGGGCTCCTGACCTGCCGAGATTATTCTCTTTTTTGATTTGAAACATTTCTATCTTCTTGCGTTCTCTACCCCAAAGCAGGTTCTGGATTTCCCCGAATGATCGAGGATGATTGTCTGGACATTCCCGAGCAGCTCTGTCTTGGTACATTATCTGCCTAATTTATACATCAAATTTTGGGTACAGTTAAATTAATACTATGTCTGCGTGATTTATTTTAAAGTAGTTATCGCAATTATTTTGTAGTGTTTAATTTTGAATGCATCCTTGAGGTGCTTATGAGATGCCTTGTTGGACCACCACAGAACGCCAGTCTGAGAGAAGGGGGCTTTGGAGTGGTAGATACTTCTCACCCACTGTTCTGTCCTACTTTTTCACTGTACAAGGTTCAATATTTCGCAATCCTTCTCTTGCTTCTGACATATTTAAAAGGTGCCTGTGACTCAAGTTGCAAATTGTCAAAAAAGGACCCTATGGATGAGCCAGCATATAGACCTGTAAGTCTTACGTTGGGTGTGAAAAAAACTATTTAAGGGACAGTCTAAGAAATCATTTTATACACAGGGGTTCATTGAGATAGCCAAAATCTAGTTCAGCCCCATAGAATAAATGGTAATGTGTTGGACTGCATTAGAAACTGGCTATCAATGGAAACAACTGGCGATGAATGAAGAGATATCAGAGTGGCAGCTGATAGGTTTTTGCCACAGGCGTCAGTGTTGCGATCAATTTATAGTTTTAATATGTAATTTGAGGATTGTACCCTATCAAGGATTCTCGGATTTTCAGGCAACACCATGATTTATATAAAACTAAGGAAAACATCCCAAGGAGATTGAATAAACTGGGAATGTTCTCCCTGGAAAGACAGAGATTGGGGGCGACCTGATAGAAGTTGATAAAATTATGAGATGCATAGATAAAGTGAAGAGTTGGAAGCTTTTTCCCAGGGCAGAAATGACAATCACAAGGGGGCACAAGTTCAAGGTAAGGGGGAAAGGTTCAGTGGAGATGTGCAGGGGAAGTTTTTTACACAGAAGGTGGTGGGGGCCTGGACGACACTGCCAAGTGAGGTGGTTGAGGCAGACACGTTAGCGACGTGTAAGACATATCTGGATAGACATATGAACAGGCGGGGAATAGAGGGATACAGGCGGCTGGTCTAGATAGAATGTGATCGGCGCAGGCTTGGAGGGCCGAAGGGCCTGTTCCTCTGCTGTACTGTTCTTTGTTCTTTGAACTGAAGAGGTGCAATCTGACAACAATGGTGTTAAGAAGGGAGGGTGTCGAAAAGCTTGATAACTGAGCAGAAATGGGTGGGCAGTAGCGGTTTGGCTCAAATGAGATTTACAGTTCAGTGTGTTTGAGACAAAAGAGGCATTAGGTGAAAGGGAAGTAACAGGTATTGAGCTCACAGTGGGTACGATAGAGAGGAATGAGGCACAGCACAGAAAATGTGGGTCATGGGAAATTACCCAAAATTGGAAATGTAGACAAATAATGAGTCATCACTGTGCAAATATCTAATAGAACAAACTCTTTGGGCAGAGAAGAAGCAGGTGAGTAGATATAGCAAAGTAAAGCTTATTTATTAGTCATAAGTAGGCTTACATTAACACTGCAAAGAAGTTACTGTGAAAATTCCCTAGTCGCCACACTCCGGCGCCTGTTCGGTACACTGAGGGAGAATTTAGCATGGCCAATGCACCTAACCAGCACGTCTTTTGGAGTGTGGGAGGAAACTGGAGCACCTGGAGAAAACCCACGCAGACATGGGGAGTATGCGCAGACTCCATACAGTGACCCAAGCCGGGAATTGAACCTGGGTCCTTGGCGCTGTGGGGCAGCAGTGCTAACCACTGTGCCACCGTGCCACCCAGCAGAAGAAAGGATTCTGTTCAATATGTATTCTTCTTGTCTACGTAACATCCTTGTAGCATGCCGGATTACAAAAGGTCGTGAATGTCACCCAATCCATCACGCAAACCAGCCTCCCATCCATTGACTCTGTCTACGCTTCCCGCTGCCTCAGCAAAGCAGTCAGCATAAATAAGGACCCCAGGCATTCTCTCTTCCACCTTCTTCCATCGGGAAAAAGATACAAAAGTCTGAGGTCACGTACCAACTGACTCAAGAACAGCTTCTTCCCTGCTGCTGTCAGACTTTTGAATGGGCTTACCTCGCATTAAGTTGACCGTTCTCCACACCTAGTTTGGCTGTAACACTACATTCTGCACTCTCTCCTTTCCTTCTCTATGAATGGTATGCTCTGTCTGTATAGCGCGCAAGAAACAATACTTTTCACTGTATGTTAATACATGTGACAATAATAAATCAAATCAAATAAATTGAAGGTTTCTGAACCACAGCTTATGTTTACATTTTTCTAGGGGTAGGGGGAAGGCAGGTCCAAGTCTACCTCAGCTGGAACCCATGCTACTGGCATTATCCTGAACTATATGCTACAGTCCAGCTACATGAACCTGCTTCCCGCCCCATTATATAATAAATGGAAATGTTGCACTGACACTGATGAAAGATCATGATGTGGAGATGCCGGCGTTGGACTGGGGTAAACACAGTAAGAAGTCTCACAACACCAGGTTAAAGTCCAACCTTTAAAGTTGGACTTTAACCTGGTGTTGTGAGACTTCTTACTGATGAAAGATCACAGACCTGAAAGATTAAATCTGTTTCTCTCCCCACAGTTGCTGCTAGACCTGCAGTTCTACCTGGCTTTGATGACGATGCATCTGCCATACAGGTTCTGGTCTTCTGGTTTTAAAAAGGGCATTACAATATTGAGCAGAGTTCAAGGAAGAGCTAGGGGTTTAGCATAGAATCATAGAATCCCTCCAGTGCAGAAGGAGGCCATTTGACCCATTGAGTCTGCACCGACCACAACTTTAATCACATAACTGGTAGAATAGAGTTGTAGAGAGAGCTTAGCTGATCGAGGGATTTTGTCTGTTTAAGAAAATGAAATAAGGAGCAATTTTAGCCCGGTGACACAGTGGTTAGGACTGTTGCCTCACAGCGTCTGGGACCCGGGTTCGATTTCTGGCTTGGGTCACTGTCTGTGTGGAACAAAGAACAAATAAAATTACAGCACAGGAACAGGCCCTTCGGCCCTCCAAGCCTGCACCGACCATGCTGCCCGACTTAACTAAAACCCCCGACACTTCTGGGGACCATACCCCTCTATTCCCATCCTAGTCATGTATTTGTCAAGATGCCCCTTAAAAGTCACTACCGTATCCGCTTTCACTACCTCCCCCGGCAACGAGTTCCAGGCACCCACTACTCTCTGTGTAAAAAAATCTGCCTCATACATCTCCTTTAAACCTTGTCCTTCGCACCTTAAACCTGTGCCCCCTAGTAATTGACTCTTCCACCCTGGGAAAAAGCTTCTGACTATGTGCCTCTCATAATCTTGTAGACTTCTATCAGGTCGCCCCCCCAACCTCTGTCGTTCCAGTGAGAACAAACCAAGTTTCTCCAACCTCTCCTCATAGCTGACGCCCTCCATACCAGGCAACATCTGGTAAATCTTTTCTGTACCCTCTCCAAAGCCTCCACATCCTTCTGGTAGTGTGGCGACCAGAATTGAACACTGTATTACAAATGCGCCCTCACTAAGGTTCTATAAAGCTGCAACATGACTTGCCAATTTTTAAACACAATGCCCCGGCCGATGAAGGCAAGCATGCCGTATGCCTTCTTGACTACCTTCACCACCTGCGTTGCCACTTTCAGTGACCTGTGTACCTGTACACCCAGATCCCTTTGCCTATCAATACTCTTAAGGGCTCAGCCATTTACTGTATATTTCCTATTTGTATCAGACCTTCCAAAATGCATTACCTCACATTTGTCCGGATTAAACTCCATCTGCCACCTCTCTGCCCAAGTCTCCAACTAATCTATATCCTGCTGTATCCTCTGATGGTCCTCATCGCTATCTGCAAATCCACCAACCTTTGTGTCATCCGCAAACTTACTGATCAATCCAGTTACATTTTCCTCCAAATCATTTATATATATTACAAACAGCAAAGATCCCAGTATTGATCCCTGAGGAACGCGACTTGTCACAGCCCTCCATTCAGAAATGCACCCTTCCACTGCTGCCCTGTCTTCTTTGACCGAGCCAGTTTTGTATCCACCTTGCCAGCTCACCTCTGATCCCATGCGACTTCACCTTCTGCACCAGTCTGCCATGAGGGACCTTGTCAAAGGCCTTACTGAAGTCCATGTAGACAACAATCTCAACAATCATCTTCGTCACTTCCTCTGAAAACTCGATCAAGTTAGTGAGACATGACCTCCCCTTCACAAAACCGTGTTGCCTCTCACTAATACGTCCACTTATTTCTAAGTGGGAATAAATCCTGTCTCGAAGACTCATCTCCAATAATTTCCCTACCACTGATGTAAGGCTCATCGGCCTGTAATTACCTGGATTATTCTTGCTACCCTTCTTAAACAAAGGAACAACATTGGCTATTCTCCAATCCTCTGGGACCTCCCCTGTAGCCAGTGAGGATACAAAGATTTCTCTCAAGGCCCCAGCAATTTCCTCCCTTGCCTCTCTCAGTATTCTGGGGCATATCCCATCAGGCCCTGGGAACTTGTCTACCTTAATGTTTCTCAAGAACCCCAATACCTCCTCCTTTTTGATCTCAACATGACTCAAATTATCTACAAACTATCTGGAGTTTGCGCGTTCTCCCTGTGTCTGCGTGGGTTTCCTCCGGGTGCTCCAGTTTCCTCCCACAGTCCAAAGATGTGCGGGTTAGGTTGATTGGCCATGCTAAATTGACCCTAGTGTCAGGGGGATTAGCAGGGTAAATATATGGGGTTACGGGAATAGGGCCTGGGTGGGATTGTGGTCAGTGCAGGCTCGATGGGCCGAATGGTCCCTTTCTGCACTGCAGGAATTCTATGATTCTACGTAGGGATTCTACAGACTTCAAGAACAAAAGGATATACTCCAGCAATGGGTGATAAACATGCAGCACTATCAGAAAGGACTTGGAAGATAAAACCAATGGGTTTCAAAGGAAAGCTGAGTAAATTCCAATGAGAATATGTGCCTCAGCTTTATTAGATTTAGAAATATATCAATATTTTTAAATAATTGACTTGCATTTATAGAGTGCTGTTTAAGACCGCAGAACATCCCAAAGCTCTTTTCAACCAACAAAGTGCTTTTGATGTGTAATTGCTGTGATTATGTGTTTTTTTAAAGTTTATTTATTAGTGTCACAAATGGGCTGACACTAACACTGCAATGACGTTACTGTGAAAATCCCCTAGTCGCCACACTCCAGCGCCTGTTCGGGTACACTGAGGGAGAATTTAGCACGGCCAATGCACCTAACCAGCACGTCTTTTGGACTGTGGGAGGAAACCTGAGCACCCGGAGGAAACCCATGCAGACACGGGTACAGCGTGCAGACTTCACACAGTGACCCAAGCTGGGAATTGAACCCAGATCCCTGGCGCTATGAGACAGCAGTGCTAACCACTGTGCCACCGTGCTGTGGGAAATGGATAGCCAATTTGGTACAGCAAGCTCCAACATACAGCGATGTGATAACGACCAGATGATCTGTTTCTGCAAAGCTGATTGGGGGATAAATATTGGCCAGTGCATCTGGCTTTTCTTTGCAATCGTGCTGTGGAATCTTTTATGTTCACCAGAGAGGGCAGCAGACAAGACCTTAGTTTAACCTCTCACTCGAAAGCCTGACAGTGGAGTAGTACAACAACACTTCAGCCTTGATATTTGTGCTCAAGTCCTGGTGTGGGACTAGAACCCACATGATACTGACTCAAAGGTCCACCACAGCTGATAGGCTCATTGCTATCCCACCTACCTGAAAGTTTTGACTGTAATTTGAGAATTCTACACCCAAGGATCTCCCCATCCGAGATAGCTTGTCAGCCCTCCATCTCTATGCTGAATCAGTGTTTTGAGGCAAGGCAAGCTTTCCTCCCAAGAGTTAAGGCGCAGTCAATAAATTATGAAATCAGTAGAGTCAAGTCCTGCTTCACAAACATGAAATGTTGTGGCTCAGTCAGTGGATGTTTTGTTAAAAGACGTCATGCTCCCAAAAAGAACACTTGATCATTCATTGATTGGCATCCCAACTGCACAATGTTGAACAGTCCTACAAACTGCCTGATAAACAAAATTCTCAACCACTTTACTATTGGCTCCGATACTGCTTTGGATCTAACTATCTACAGATGGCTTGGCAATATATTTTCAACTTTATCGTATTACTGCTGCAATTGAGTACTCTGGTGAAAGGAAGGGCTGAGGGGTCGGGGGGGGGGGAATTTTTTTTTTCTAAAAAATGATTCTAGCGCTCAGCTGAGAGGACAAAGCATTTAAGTCACGGGGCAACAGAAATATGGTTGGACTCTTGCGGCTGGCCCCAAGAATGTTGGCAAGCTACTGAAATTTTGGTTTGGCAGCCACACCATTTCAGAAACTATTATTTCAAAATGTCATCTGAGTTTGATACAACTTAAACAAGTTCTGCTCATCTGGACTCACTGGATGAACTCAGCATTTTGTTGACTCGGGAGTCCATTCTCATTAAAGACTGGTACGGCAGTACTGAAACTCAATCTCAGCAACAAATTGCCCAGTGATGAAAAGCATCCTATGACCCCTGGAGTAAGAAGCAGTTTTCACGGTGTGTTTTTTTTGCTAATTCGCAGGCGGAGTTTATTTGCCTCGTACAAATGAACAGGCCGCAAAGCTTTGGAATGTTGCCCCTTGAAGAGTTTAACGCCACATGGAGATACGTTCTTCAGATGCCGAGCATTTTAATTTCCTGAGACAAATTAAATTATGATCCAATTTTAGTCATTTCCTGCAGATGTGGTTTTCAGGCTGTCCTATCCCAATGTCAATTATTAAGGATGGATTCATTGTCAGTCACTTTTTATATGGGTGTCTATTTCATTCAGATTTGGGGGGGGAGTGGAGACAAAGACATTTGTAAACTGGCCTCGTGTGTCCTTGTGGCTAACCCCGGTTGCCTCCCTTACGGCAACAACAGGGTTACTGAGCCATGAAAACCGGCACCTTAAGGTTTTGCGGGATGAGGGAGTCTGGGTTTAACAAGGGGTCAGCACTCAAATCAGTCTGCTTGAATCCAACTGAATGAACGCCTGCGTAAAAGCAGCTTAAAATAGATAAGACAATCCATACTTGATGCTCTTCGAGTGAGAAACTTAAAAATCACAGAAATGAAACTTTAGAGTATCAGATGTTAAACTTTGGCCCAGTAAACAAAGTCAGAAAAACATTCACAGACTGAATGGATCTGACATATTTTTATAAAGAATGATGTGCATTCATAAAGTGCTTTTCACAATCTTAAGGCAGTGCAAAGTGCTTTTTTTAATTCAGTGTGGAAGGAGGCCATTCAGCCCACTGAACCTGCACCAACAACAATCCCATCAATACTCTATCCCCGTAAACCCATGTATTTACCCTGCTAATTCCCCTGACACTAAGGGGCAATTTATTATGGTTAATCAACCTAACCTGCACATCTTCGGACTGTGGGAGGAAACCGGGGCACCCGGAGGAAACCCACGCAGACACGGAGAGAAGGTGCAAACTTCACACAGACAGTGACCCGAGGCCGGAATTGAACCCAGGTCCCTGGCACTGCAAGGCAGCAGTGCTAACCACTTGCGCCACCGTGCCACAACCAAAGAATACGTTTTGAGGGGCAGTCACATTTGTAATAAAGAAGTGTAGAGACTCATCTTTCCATGTACACTTCTTCTATAAAACCGGATATCACGGGATGTTCTCCAGCTGAAATTCTCACAGGAGCCATGAAGTAGGCTGCAACAACTGCAAAATGAGCCTTAAAGAAACAATGGACAGAGTATTATTGGCCCATCATGTTCAGAAGTTGCTGCACTCAGTAATCTGGGACAAAAGTTTTTCAGGCAGCAGTGCAGATGTTTTGAACATGAATCACAATACTACTCACGCACTGACAGGAGAGAAATCCCTGCTGATCATCCCCAGCTACAATAGGATAGCCTGCCTGTAAAGATTCACTTACTGGACCTAATCCAGACAGTGATGCTATTTATTTAATTGTTTCTTCGAAATGAACAAGTTTAATGCACTGGGGCCATTTTAAATCCCAAGTCTCCCTCCACTCTGGAACAAGAGCAGCTGAGCTAAAAATTAGTTGTTCTTTCGAAAGACAGCCTCTGCACTGAAAATTAAATGAAGGATGGGAAAACTTCTGGCTGTTCCAGTGCTATTCCTTTAAATCTGTGAAACCGGGATAACTTGCTAAACACTTTCATCAGCACTCTGGTCATAACAAGAACGCACTTGTTTAGAAAGCCTCAAGTGTAATCTCTAACCAACGTAGCTTTCAGCTGACGAACTTAATTCGAAAATAAAATAACACAGGAAAAGCTTCTGCTACCAACTGCATTAAGGTGGCACGGTGGCACAGTGGTTAGCCCTGCTGCCTCACAGCGCCAGGGACCCGGGTTCAATTCCCAGCTTGGGTCACTGTCTGTGTGGAGTCTGCACGTTCTCCCCGTGTCTGCGTGGGTTTCCTCTGGGTGCTCCGGTTTCCTCCCACAGTCCGAAAGACATGCTGGTTAGGGTGCATTGGCCACGCTAAATTCGCCCTCAGTGTACCCGAACAGGCGCCGGAATGTGGCGACTAGGGGATTTTCACAATGACTTCATTGCAGTGTTAATGTAAGCCCCCTACTTGTAACTAATACATAAACTTTAAACTTTATTTTACTTTAAAAAGCAGATAATTAACTAACGGTATGTTGAAGTTGTACAAGACATTGGTAAGGCCACACTTGGAATACTGTGTGCAATTCTGGTCACCCTATTATAGAAAGGATATTATTAAACTAGAAAGAGTGCAGAAAAGATTTACTAGGATGCTACCGGGACTTGATGGATTGAGTTATAAGGAGAGGCTGAATAGACCGGGAATTCTTTTCTCTGGAGCGTAGGAGGCTGAGGGGTGACCTTATAGAGGTCTATAAAATAATGAGGGGCACAGACAAGGTAGATAGTCAATATCTTTTCCCAAAGGTAGGGGAGTTTAAAACTAGAGGACATAGGTTTAAGGTGAGAGGGGAGAGATACAAAAGTGTCCAGAGGGGCAATTCTTTCACACACAGGGTGGTGAGTGGCTGGAACAAGCTGCCAGAGGTAGTAGTAGAGGTGGGTACAATTTTATCTTTTAAAAAGCATTTGGATAGTTACATGGGTGCGATGGGTATAGAGGGATATGGGCCAAATGTGGGCAATTGGGATTAGCTTAGGGGTTTTTAAAAAAAGGGCAGCATGGACAAGTTGGGCCGAA
This sequence comes from Mustelus asterias, assembly GCF_964213995.1. NCBI lineage: Eukaryota > Metazoa > Chordata > Chondrichthyes > Carcharhiniformes > Triakidae > Mustelus > Mustelus asterias. Next base: position 20,613,668 of record NC_135829.1, on the reverse strand, counting down.
GGGCCTGTTTCCATGCTGTAAACCTCTATGACACTATAACAGCTTGCAAAAAGACAGTCCCAAATCTGGGGGCAATAATTACGACAATTAGTACAACTTATCAAAGAGGTAAAACAGCACAGAAAATGTTTCCTGATGATTTAGCAAGAAGGGATGTAACAGCATAAATAGAAACAGACCATTTTTGTAGTTGAGGGGCCTGGAATAAGAAAACAGATTGAAAATTAAATTGGAGAGGAACTATATTTTTTAAAACAGGGGATTGGGAGGCTGTGGAATGTTAAACGCCTCTTACATTCATCTTTACGAATCATAGAATCATCACAGAATCCCTTCAACGCAGGGCCATTCAGCCCATCGAGTCTGCACCAACTCTCTGATAGAACATCTTACCGAGGCCCACTCCCCTGCCCTAACTGCATGCATTTACCCGACTAATTCCCCTTAACTACACATCTTGGGACACTAAGGGGCAATTTAGCATGGCCAATCCACCTAACCTGCACATCTTTGGATTGTGGGAGGAAACTGGAGCACCCGGAGGAAACCCATGTAGGCACTCTTGCCAAACTCCACACAGACAGTCACCCACGGTTAAATTGAACCTGGGTCCCTGGAGCTGTGAGGCAGCAGTGCTAGCCATTGAGTCACTGTGCTGTCTCTAATGTACTATCACAGTAAGTGTTACAACCTGGTAACGCTACCTACCAGAAAGGGTGAGCTGACTTCTCTCTTTGTCCCACTCCAGGGTTGGTTATAAGCGTTTGAATTTTTAAAAAGTGATACCGCCAATTCAAAACTTAATTAACTTGGTAAGCTGGCCAGATTTTTGAGTTGACAATAAGTAGTTAAAAACCTACTTGGGTAAAGATACAGAAACTATTAACAAAAATGTTTAAAATGTATGAATTTGTCCAACTTGCCACTGATGCAAAAAACATATGCACAACTTTCCTAGGCATGGACAAAAGAAATAAAACTTTACAGAGTATCAGATGTTAAAACTTGGCCCAGTAAAAAAAAGGAAGGTCAGAAAAATTCACAGATTGTCCAAATGCCCGTTCACAGCTCAGCAATCACTTTCCACAGTGCTTGCTGCTCCTTTGGTTTCTCAATCTGCAGCCATGGTTGGTTGATCCTCTTTTCTCTCAATTACGATCCCTCCTTTGGTTTGCAGCAATGAGAACTTCTGGTGGGTTTGCAAACCACAAACAGGGCTCTGCTTTATTAGAGAAGTTACAGAAAGTGGGGGAAGTGTTCTGTTGCCCCTACAGTTCCATTAGTCCTTTGGTCCAAAACCCAGCACATATTTTATACCCAAGAGCTGGGTCACGTTACCTTTCGCTTGTTTTAATCTTAGCCAATGACTGAGAGCTCTTTGTAGACTCGGAGAACAGGGCTCGGAGAACGGCATTCTCCGTTGGCCTTGGGCAGGATCGTACGAACCTTGGGCTGATGTGCCGGTAAAATTCCACCCTCCGTCTCCATAAAGTGACTTATAGTCTTCACAAATTAAACTTAGCACCTGCTTTGGGCTGGTCTCCTTTGTTTAGCACAAGATACTCTTTTCTAAAAGGTTCTAAAAAGGCAGATGGCATTCTAAATTAAGAGTCTATTTAGCATATCTTTGTAACAGTGTTCAAAGCAGAGGTTAAATTAATTAAGAATAGGTTTACAGTTTTTTTTAAGTTTTAAAATTTATTTATTAGTGTCACAAGTAGGCTTACATTAACACTGCAATGAAGTTACTGTGAAAATCCCCTAGTCTCCACACTCCAGCACCTGTTCAGGTACACTGAGGGAGAATTTAGCATGGCCATTGCACCTAACCTGCACGTCTTTCAGTCTGTGGGAGGAAACCTATGCAGACACGGGGAGAATGTGTAGGCTCCACACAGACAGTAACCCAAGATGGGAATTGAACCTGGGTCCCTGGCGCTGTGAGGCAGCAGTGCTAACTACTGTGCCACCTCTACAAGTCTGGTAGGGTCAACGAATAGAGGATAAATGGGATATGGCAAGTGGGCAAGCACATGGGATAAGGACTGCTCCACTTATAGGACAATCCCAACCTGGACTGATTATGGTAAATAACTTGCTTACATATCAAAATGTCTACAGCTGCTTTCAAGAGATGTGTAATGTATTATCAGAATAAGAAACAAGATGCAACAGACCCTGGGACATACCAAACTGCATACCTTATAATCACAAGAAGACATTGTCTGATAATTTCACCCCACCTCCCACTTTGAGTGATCAACTTTCACCCATTTCACTGAATAAGAATTAATTTCCGAACCCCACGCCCCCAAACTTTAACAACCATTGTTTCCTTTTCCTATTTCAACTGTGTTGCAAACAATGCTTGTACGTCAGCATGTTACTGAAATTGCCCCACGTATGATTCCGCCAATACAGCAAAAAGCCCTGCCTCAAAAGATGGACCCAATTAAACTGTCCTAAATCTTCCGCTGCGTCTCTTTACTGAAGGCCCATTAAATTAGCGAATATTTATTCACAGCTGCTGCTTTCCAAACCTCTGGAAAGTTGTGGGAGAAAAGCATATTTTAATTTCTCCCTTGCCCACACACATTTTGAGAGTAATGGAAACAGTATTATGATGGTAACAGCCGGTAAAACTGCTGGATTGTGGCCCAAGCACAAGCATATGGACTTAAGGTGATTGGAGTCCTTGTTTCTTTTCAGGAGAGTTAAACGTGAAAATGTAATTGAAGCATCTGAACTCCAGAAAGCTTCCAAAAAAAAGTATTATCAAAATCAGTTGCTTTACCCATATTGATGGAGGCAGAAGCCAGCTGAATGAAGGCCTGTTTGGTGTCTCTTTCCTCTGATTGCTGCCTGCACAGAGGGATCTGAAACGCAGCATTATTGGACCAGGACTTGCGTGAACTATGGCACCTTATGCAGCCAAACAGAGGTTGGGTTTACAGTCAGTGGGGCCCCGTGGTCACCTTCATTTCTGGCTCCCACACCCTCCAACCACATGTTCCTCCCTCACCCCACAGATTGCAAAGGTGAAAGCCACAAAATGAGGATAAATGTGCACTGTACAATACTGTGTGGTAGCACAGTGGTTAACATTGCTGCCTCACAGCACTAGGGACCCAGGTTCAAATCCAGCCTTGGGTCACTGTCTCTGCGGAGTCTGCACGTTCTCCCCGTGTCTGCGTGGGTTTCTTCCGGGTGCTCTGGTTTCCTCCCAGTCTGAAAGACGTGCTGGTTAGGTGCATTGGCCATGCTAAATTCTCCCTCAGTGTACCCGAACAGGCGCCGGGGTGTGGCAACTAGGGGATTTTCACAGTAACTTTTTTGCAGTGTTAATGTAAGCCGACTTGTGACACTAATAAATAAACTTTAAATAAAATTACAAATGATCTTTTTGCCGAGCTTCGTCCTCTTGCCTTCAATTTCCTGAGCTCCTGACTGCCAGATTGAGAGCGTTGCTTCATTTTGTTCAAGGAATGATCTTGATTTTAATAAAGTGCCTGAAAGAGCGGGCGTTTGCACAATTAGCTTCAATTCAAGCTCTGCAAAAATTGGAATTATCTTTTAACTATGAAGCTGTGATTCTGGATTTCAAACACTCTGCTCTTCTCCTGCCCATTCTTCCCTCACAAACTCAAACTCTCCATCCCTGTGAACCTCCAGCCCCATCACAAACTCCTCCCCTCCCGCTCCAAAACACAACCTGGCCCTCACACACTGTCCCTCTCTGCAAGTCAGCAACCCTGGCTAAGCCCCTCACACACTCGCCTCCCCCACACCCTCACACTCTTCCCTCCCATCCCCTCAGCCTCCCCAACACCTCACGCTCTCCTAATCACACACACCTTGCTCGCCTGGAGGCTTCATAGCAGCCTCACTCATCGGCACGGTAGCACAGTGGTTAGCACTGCTGTCTTATAGCGCCAGGGACCCAGTTTCAATTCCGTCCTTGGGTCACTGTCTGTGTGGAGTTTTGCACGTTCTCCCCTTGTTTGTGTGGGTTTCCTCCGGGTGTTCCGGTTTCCTCCCACACTCTAAAGATGTGCGGGTTAGGTGGATTGGCCGTGCTAAATTGACCTTAGTGCCAGGGGGATTAGCAGGATAAATATGTGGGGTTATGGGAATAGGGCCTGGGTGGGATTGTGGTCGGTGCAGACTCGATGAACCGAATGGCCTCCTTCTGCATTATGGGGATTCTACAGATTCTATGATCATCTCCTTGTGGCTAAGGCTCGATACAGGGTGTTGTGCCTTGGGGTTGCTGGCCCGCTGTGGATCGAGTCGCAAACCTGCCCACTTTGCCTGCTTTGCAATTGTCCTCACCTCGTGAGGGCTTGATTTTGGAGACTCGCGCCTTGCTGTTGCTGGCCTGCCCTCAGCCCTGGGTCAAGTCACTTGCTCGCCTCGCCTGCTCCCCTCACCTCGTGGTAGCTCTCAATGTTTCATTGTTGCTGGCCCGCCTGAGGTCGAGAATCAAACCTGCTTGCCTTTCGCAAAAATGGTAAAACCTCAGCAGCCACTCCCTCGTCACCCCTTTTTATTCATTGAGTTGCGTGCCTTAAGTTAATCGTTTGTATGATTCGGACCTGTGTTTTCCTGCTCTTTCAGGCTCTGATCGGACTCTCAGTGCACCAGCCAGTGAGGCTCCCCCCTATTGATTGGGGCCCTGTGGAGTGTTTCATTGTAAATCTGCCTCCGCAGCCAACACTAAAAAGCAGCCTTCATTTCTCATGAAACACATTCTGCTGTTTTAACAACTCCTTGCATACATGCACCCAGGAACATTCATTTACCTGTAATATAATTCCTAATTTAGTGGTAAGGGGCTGTGTGTTTGAACCAGTATACCACTCTATTCCATGATGTTCCGTGTTGAAAACATGGCTAAGCACTATGCCTTGTTTAACTGCAGTATTTTTCACTCAATCACCTTCCTTGAGTGATTCCAAAATAAGCTACTTGGAAATGCCTACAGGGAAGTGTTTGGTTTTCCAATATGGTGAGGGTAGTCTTCCCCCACCTCCTCAGACAATTCAAGACACAGGTAGGCAAGCACCCTGGCTTAGGAATCCATAGCTTAGGTAGCACAGAGTTGTATCAGGGAAAGTCCTGGGACATATCATCATAAAGCACTGGCAAGCTTCTCACTACTCACCTGCCAGGGCTACTCTGCCTTGGCACTTGCAGGTTTAGCTCCAGCTGCACAACATGTTTTCCAGCTTCGAATGCCAGGTTTATCTTTTGCCAGGCTGACAGGTCACCTATTATACAAGACTATTGCAGACATATCAAGTTACATATCTGCGACAGAGCTAACTCAGTTAATTACAACATGCAGCTGCTCAATAAATCTTTTGGAGCCACCCTCAATCTCATTTACCTCTTTTCCGAGAAACATGGTTAGCAGTTAACAATTAGACAATTGTCAATGCAGGTTTGAGCCCTCAATAGGCAGGTAAGAAGCGCTAATGAATGATATGGTAAGCAGCATGACTCACTACAAAACCTGCCACTGTATTATAACCATCTACATCAATGAGCTAGATGGGGGGAGCAAGTGTAGTATGTCCAAGTTTGATGATGATATAAAGTTGGGTGAGGGAGGAAGCTGTAAAGAAGTAAAGAGGCTACAAATGGATATAAACTGGTTAAGTGATTGGGCCAGGTGACTGCCATTCGGTGATAATGTGCAGCAACAGGGTCACTGTCTGTGCGGAGTCTGCACATTCTCCCCGTGTCTGCGTGGGTTTCCTCTGGGTGCTCCGGTTTCCTCCCACAGCCTGAAAGACGCGTTGATTAGGTGCATTGGCCGTGCTAAATTCTCCCTCAGTGTTACCCGAACAGGCGCCGGAATGTGGCAACTAGGGGGTTTTCACAGTAACTTCATTGCAGTGTTAATGCAAACCTACTTGTGACACTAATAAAATAAACTTTTAAAATTTAAGATGTGACATTATTCACTTTGACTGCCCCTCTAGCCTGCTTTGCCACTCAATATCATGCCTAAATCAACACTTTCCCACCTGAACCTCATAATCCTCGATGGGTGAACTCAGCCGATTGATGCATTGCTATCAGTATTGGATATACTCAACAACTCAGCATCCATAGCATCTGGGGTAAAGAAACCCAAAGCTTCACAACCCTCAGAGTGAACACATTTCTCTTCTTAGCCTTAAATGGCCAAGCCCTTTATCCTGAGACTAAATCCCTGGCACGGGAATCTGTCTGTCAAGCTGTCCATGGATTTCATTTGTTTCCATGAGATCACAGCTCATTCTCCGGAGCACTCCCACTCTGCACACCTCTCCTCGAGGGATGGCCCTCTGGTACCAGGAAATCCAATTTTTAAAAAGATAGATTAAGAAAGAATGTTCCCGATGGTGGGGGAGTCCAGAACCAGGGGTCATAGTTTGAGGATAAGGGGTAAACCTTTTGGAACAGAGGTGAGGAGAAATTTCTTCACTCAGAGAGGGTGGTGAATGTGTGGAATTCACTACCACAAAATGTAGTTGAGGCCAAAACGTTGTCTGATTTCAAGAACAAATTGGATATAGCTCTTGAGGCTAAAGGGATCAAGGGATATGGGAGGGAAGGGAGGATCAGGATATTGAATTTGATGATCAACCATGATCATAATGAATGGCGGAGCAGGCTTGAAGGGCCGAATGGCCTATTCCTGCTTCTAGTTTCTATGTTCCTATGAAATCAATCTAGTGAACAGTTGATGCAGCCCACTGTAAAACAAGTATATCCTTCCTTTCATAAGTACATAAAAACCAATGTGGTTCTTCAGTGCAGTTTCACCAAAGCTCTACACAATTACAGTGAGACCATCTTGTTCTTCAATCCCAACCCCTTTGCAATAAAGACAAATATACCATTTGCCTTCATAATTGTTTGCTGTAACTGTAGATTAACTTTGTGATTTATACCCAAGATCATTAAAGGCATGACGATGGGGTGGGAAAAGTGGGTTGTAGTTCAGCCAAGCTACTGAAGAGTGGAGCAGGCTCAGGAAGCCTTAGTGTCTACTCCTGCTCTTGTATCTTATGATATCTCTTGACAATAACAGATATCCATGATAGACCCCTAAGATTGCTCCACCAGTTGAAAGGGCAGAATTAACAGCAGCTGTTTTTCACCCGACAACTCAGTGCGCTATTTTCAAAGATAGCTTCTAGCAGCTATTTATTCCAACTTTCCTCACATTCTACATGGCAATTTGTAATCTAGTCAGCTTGATATAGAATCATAGAGGTTTACAGCATGGAAACAGGCCTTTCAGCCCAACTTGTCCATGCCTCCCTTTATTTTTAAACCCCTAAGCTAGTCCCAATTGCCCGCATTTGGCCCATATCCCTCTATACCCATCTTACCCATGCAATTGTCTAAATGCTTTTTAAAAGACAAAATTGTACCCGCCTCTACTACTACCTCTGGCAGCTTGTTCCAAACACTCACCACCCTGTGTGTGAAAAAATTGCCCTTCTGGACCCTTTTGTATCTCTCCCCTCTCATCTTAAACCCCTACCTTTGGGAAAAGATATTGACTATCTCGCTGATCTATGCCCCTCATTATTTTATAGACCTCTATAAGATCGCCCCTCAGCCTCCTACCCTCCAGAGAAAAAAGTCCCAGTCTCTTGGATGTCCAAATTTAACAACCTAAGTCAACATCATTATCACTTACCCTGCACAATTTAGTGTAGAGACACAGGCCAAGGCAGTAAAGTTTAAAGTTTATTTATTAGTGACACCAGTATGCTTACATTAACACTGCAATGAGGTTACTGTCAAAATCCCCTAGTCGCCACACTCCGGCGCCTGTCGGGTACACCGAGGGAGAATTTAGCATGGCCAATGCACCCTAACCAGCATGTCTTTCAGTCTGTGGGAGGAATCCGGAGCACCTGGAGGAAACCCACGCAGACACGGGGAGAATGTGCAGACTCCGCACAGACAGTGACCCAAGCCAGGAATCTAAGCTGGGTCCCTGGTGCTGTGAGGCAGCGGTGCTAAAGAGACAGTTTGGACCACTCTTCACCTGCTTGCCACAGATCTACCTTACACGGTCCGAACTCTTATATATGAGCCAAAGGAAGCACTCAGGCTTTCTGAACTATAAAAGAAATCTGTCACAAACACACAAGACAGAGGAAAATTAGAGTACTGGGAATTTGGTGCACTATTACAAATATACAGTTTGAAAATCTGCCATCAACTCCTTGAATGAGTACCCTGTTACCAGACATCATCCACAATCATAATACAAGTAGTACCTGTTTAGTGTATAACCAAACTCAATGTTGTTCACACAATAAGTACAGTGTGCTCAGAGTAAACCCTGGTAATTCGCCGACGTGTTTGTACATGGTCTAATTGCACATTTCTGTACGCTTACAGAACACCCTGGATAAAAGCAGATGATTCACTCCTACCAAAATTGCATTGGACTCCTGCACTGCATGTTTAAAGTTTATTTATTAGTGTCACAAGTGGGCTTACATTAACACTGCAATGAAGTCACTGTGAAAATCCCCTAGTCGCCACACTCCGGCGCCTGTTCGGGTACACTGAGGGAGAATTTAGCACGGCCAATGCACCCTAACCAGCACGTCTTTGGGGCTGTGGGAGGAAACTGGAGCACCCGGAGGAAACCCACGCAAAGCATGGGGAGAATGTGCTGACCCCGTACAGTCAGTGACCCAAGCCGGGAATCGAACCCAGGTCCCTGGCAAATGTGAGGCAGCTGTGCTAACCACTGTGCCGCCCCAATGTTGTAAACACAGTATACATTGCATGGTCATCTGTTAAGGATATAATCATTTAAGAGCAGGAAAGGCTGTATTGGGGAAACAAAATCCACAGTTTGTTTGATTTTTTATGACAGCATCAATATTAGTGTTTTATCCCAAAATGGATGCTACTAAAGACCCCTGGAAATATTCCACATCTACAATGCAAGTGGCATGCCATGTGGAATACAAATATAGATTATATGTTGACACTTAATAAAGCAAATATTTCGGAAGGCTAGCTAGACTGTAATTTGCCTACATAATACATTATATCAATTGAGTTGCTGATGTCACAATAAAGCAATTATATGTAACAGCAAGTTCTTTCTTCAGGAAAAGTATTTTTACAATTGGGTCTACTCCCCAATACCATTCTGGGCATCTATAATAATTAAGTATTATAGCTTCCCTAATTAACCATGCCTGACTATATCTACTATAATTAGTGCCAATGCTTTTATGCAAATTACTACATGCGGGCCTGAGGAGCGACATCTGCAGTGATGTCCAAAAATTAATTGCAAAATGAATTTGGATCATAGAGTTCAGAGGAAAGTTGTGCAATTTGGGAAATGGCTACTTCAAAAGCCAAGCAATAATTTCCACCTACAGATCTGTAGTTGCTACTCTGTGTAATCCCATAAAAGATGTGTCCACTGTAACTGGGAGAATTAGCGACACAAATCTACTTTACATAGTCCAACCTCTTATATATGTGGGCAGCACGGTGGCACAGCGGTTAGCACTGCTGCCGCACAGCGCCAGGGACCCGGGTTCAATTCCGGTCTTGGGTCATTGTCTGTGCGGAGTCTGCACGTTCTCCCCGTGTCTGCGTGGGTTTCCTCCGGGTGCTCCGGTTTCCTCCCACAGTCCAAAGTTGTGTGGTTTAGGTGGATTGGCCATGATAAATTGCCCTTTAGTATCAGAGGATAAATATGTGGCGTTACAGGAATAGGGCCTGGGTAGGATTGTGGCCGTTGCAGACTCGATGGGCATCCTTCTGCACTGTCGAAACTCTATGATTCTACATATTGGACCTTTCTGCCACCCAGAAAGAGCTCTAGGCAGGGCTTATACAAATGACTAACATGCATCCTTGACCAAAAGAATTACCTGCAGACACTGGAACAAATAACCCACAAACAAAAAACGGTCCATCACCATCAGGTTTACATCCGTTGAAAGAACGGGCTGTTCTTATCAGTCTGGATCACATTTTTAATGAGATCACAATCTCTAGTGATGAGCAGCCCGGATTTAAGAGAAAACATTTGTTACAAGCACTCGACAGGTTCAATGGTTTATTTGGAGGTCTATAATCATTTCCCCAATAACCAGTAGCTAACAGCAGTCAAGAGCATTTAGAGATGATCTTCACTGGAACACAGGGGAAGGTGGACAATTTACTGAATCTAGATGGACTCTATCGTCCCCTCGTTCCACCCTGCAGCTTTCTGTTTCATTGTTTCATAGAATCCCTACAGCGCAGAAGGAGGCCATTCGGCCCATCGAGTCTGCACCGGCCACAATCCCACCCAGGCCCTATCCCCATAACCCCATGCATTTACTCTGCTAGTCCTCCTGACACTAAGGAACAATTTAGCATGGCCAATCCACATAACCTGCACATCTTTGGTGTGTGGGAGGAAACCCACGCAGACATGGGGAGAATGTGCAAACTTCGTACAGTCAGTGACCCATGCCGGGAGTCGAACCCGGGTCCCTGATGCTGTGAGGCAGCAGTGCTAACCACTGTGCCACCGTGTTGCCTTGTTTGGTGGCAATCGGGAAACCATGGCGTGTGTGAATATTCGATCAATTTTAGACATTAGTGCAGAACAGAAATTCAACTGTTTCGCTACAGAGCAGTACTTCTAAGCATAATTTATAGATTTCCAAAAATGAGACCAGAATGAGTTATGTTAAGTGATCTGTGGGATTTGGTCAACCTGCAATATCCCTAAGGGATAAACTCCAATTACAATTGGAGATCTGCCAACTAAGCACTAGAAATTTGCCATTACTTTCCCCGACCTGTAAATTAAATACAAACCCTTTGGAGCTGAATCTAATTTGCACTTTATGAAACTTTTGTTAAACTGGTGTATTAGCTTTTAACAAACAAGTGAAAACGAAGCCAGTTTTTGCCTCTTCTACACTGCACCTTTTCCAAAGGCAGTGACTCAGTTGGGGTGTCCTGCATGCCCTGGTTTTCCTCTCGACTGATCAATTTTCATGTGAGCCAAGACTGACAGCTGGCAACCTGTTCACCACAAGCACCAGTTAAGGTCAATCCTGCTTTCATTCTGTAATAAGTCTTTGGAGGTGGAAGTCACCAAAATCCCTTTATTTACAAACTTGAACAGCAGTACACAGTGCTAGCAGTCAGCAGTTTACCACCAGGGGTGTCAGAGGAACTGACACTCCCCATTAAGTACAAGGCAAAGACTCCCTAATTGGTCCATCAATCAGGGGCATCTTTTTGCGTCCAACCAAATAAACAAAATCAAATTAACTTAGGGGATCCTTAATCAGGGAGCTCATACTCCAATAGGCCAACCTCAATGGCCTGATTGAAGTCATTGCAAATTCACTGTTCGCATCCGTGTACAACTTCATCGAGAACGGATTACTTTGTCTCCCCGGCCCCAATTCCAGTTGTACAATGCCGACACTATCCAAGATGAGGTCAGTTAATTCAGCAAATCGAAGGTCCTCCTGGTGTTTCAATTAGCAAGTGCAGTGTCCAGAGTTGATCATCTTTATTGAAAGCACTCTGAGGAAATTTTAAATAGCTTGCTCCTTTGCATTTTAACGGTACTGCACAGAAATAAGTCCCTGGAGCATTTGCATCTTAACTGTACTGCACAGAAATAACAGAAGTCTGATTTTTTTTAATAAGTAGTGCTCAGGCATGGGTTACTGCTGGAGTTTGTAAAGGAGGGACACCAAATTGGTGTTAAAGAATGTGCAATCGTTCCCAGCTACAGTATAATATCCAGCACATTTTCCCTCTCTTTAGTTCTAATGAAGAGTCAAACAGACCTGAAACATTAAATCTGTTTTCTCTCTCTACAGGTGCTGCCCTGCTGAGTTTTTCCAGCATCTCTGTTCTTGCTTTAGTCAGATTGTTGCTGGGCAGAGAAGTGTTAGCAAGGAGTGCAAGAACAGAGGTAGACCACGGGCGGCATGGTGGCACAGCGGTTAGCACTGCTGCCTCACAGCGCCAGGGACCCAGGTTCAATTCCGGCCTCAGGTACCTGTCTGTGTGGAGTCTGCACATTCTCCCCGTGTCTGTGTGGGTTTCCTCCGGGTGCTCCGGTTTCCTCCCACACTCCAAAAATGTGTGGGTTAGGTTGATAGGGCATGCTAAATTAACCCTAGTGTCAGGGGGACTAGCAGGATAAATACATGGGGTTACAGGGATAGGGACCCAGGTTTGTGCAATTTCTCCTCATCATTTAACACTTGGCATTCCAAGAATTATAGTAAATCTACACTGCAGCACGGTGGCACAGTGGTTAGCATTGCTGCCTCACAGTGCCACGTACCTAGGTTCGAGTCCGGCCTTGAGTGACTGGCGTGGAGTCTGCACGTTCTCCCTGTGACTGCGTGCGTTTCCTCTGGGTGCTCCAGTTGCCTCCCAGAGTCCAAAGATGTGCGAATTGGGTTGATTGGCTAAATTGACTCTAGTGTTGGGGGACATAGTAAATGTGCGGGATTACAAGAATAGGGCCTGGGTGGGTTTGTGGTCAGTACAGACTCAATGGGCCGAATGGCCTCCTTTCATACTGCAGGGATTCTATGATTCTATTCTATGCAATGTCAATGCATTCTTCCAAAGGGTGGGTGTGGTGCCCACAACTTCAGGTGTGGTCTAACCAGGGCTTTTGAAAGCTGTAGCTTGACGTACATAGTCTTGTTTTCTGGCCCTGTAGATATAAAGGCTGGTAAGAAGTCTCACAACACCAGGTTAAAGTCCAACAGGTTTATTTGGTAGCAAATACCATAAGCTTTCGGAGCAATGCTCCTTCGTCAGATGGAGTGGACATCTGTTCTCAAACAGGGCCCTGTTTGAGAACAGATACCCACTCCATCTGACGAAGGAGCATTGCTCCGAAAGCTTATGGTATTTGCTACCAAATAAACCTGTTGGACTTTAACCTGGTGTTGTGAGACTTCTTACTGTGCTTACCCCAGTCCAACGCCGGCATCTCCACATCATGATATAAAGGCTGACATTCCTTTAACCCCTTTGCTCCCAAGTTACCTGTAGCCCAGTAAAAAGGAAACTGTGGCCCGAGGTCCAATCAATTTTCAGTCCTGCAGCAATAATACACTTGTAATCGTTTAGAAAGCGACAACTAACGTTTAAGTGCACTAAACAGACTTGACCTCTTCAGAGAGGATTATTTCAAGTTGCACGTTATGGCCTATATAGCCAATTTGGCTGCGAAAATGACATTTGCGCATGCTGTACACAAAATAGTGGAATGGAAACATAATGTCAGTAACAACATTTCTGAGGAAGTGGGTGAACATTCATTTTAACTGCACACCCACACGAATCAGCCACTCTGCTCTCTCCATCAGCTCAGTTTATATTCTCAGAAATGTTCCAAAGATTTCTCAGAAAGGGGTTTCATCCTGTGGACAGATACCAGCCAATCATCTCGGAGAGTCTCCAACAGACGACACGAAGTGAAGCATCCCCGCAGTGTACTATTCGATTCAATGATAAGAATTGCCAGCTTTCATTTACAACACTACAACTCACACCACTTCATTAAATCAACAGAACTTCCTGCGTATAATGAGATAATTTTATTCCATCTTCATTACATTGAAGGAAATGACCTTTGCTTGAAAGCATAATTTCAGTTGCGGATGAAATATTTTATCAAAAGCTTCAACTTTTGATGTGATGTAGTTGGTTATTTCTAGGCAGTGCCAAGTGTACGAACGCGATGCCGTGATTGAACTAGACTCCCTGCTTCAGATGCTGGCAGATGGAGGTGGAAGGAAGACTTAATTAGCCAAGAAGACAAACTTCCCTGGCACAGTGCGATGGCGAGGGGGAATATCAACTAAATCACAAGCTCTTAGAATTATAGAATCCCGACAGTCCAGAGGGAGGACATTTGGTCCATCAAGCCTACCACCAACAACAATCCAACCCACACCCTTTCCCCGTAACCCCATGTATTTACCCTGTTAATCCCCCTGACACTAAGGGACAATTTAACATGGCCAATCCACCTAACCTGCACAGCTTTGGACTGTGGGAAGAAACCGGAGCACCCGGACACCGGGGGGGGAAACCGTGCAAACTCCACACAGACAGTCACGCAAGGCCGGAATTGAACCTGGGTCCCTGGTCCTGTGAGGCAGCAGTGCTAACCACAGTGCCACAATACCTGGCAGCTAGTTTTTGCAGGCTTGTAGTAGAAGGAAGTCTGGTGGTGGGTTTCAACAAGTTCCATCCCACCATCAGACTCACCATGGACTACTCTCCGGAATCGGTTGCATTCTTGGACACACACATCTCCATTAAGGACGGTCACCTCAGCACCTCACTGTACCGCAAACCCACGGATAACCTCCTGATGCTCCACTTCTCCAGCTTCCACCCTAAACACGTAAAAGAAGCCATCCCCTACGGACAAGCCCTCCGAATACACAGGATCTGCTCGGATGAGGAGGATCGCAACAGACACTTCCAGACGCTGAAAGATGCCCTCATAAGAACAGGATATGGCGCTCGACTCATCGATCAACAGTTCCAACGCGCCACAGCGAAAAACCGCACCGACCTCCTCAGAAGACAAACACTGGACACGGTGGACAGAGTACCCTTCGTCGCCCAGTACTTCCCCGGAGCGGAGAAGCTACAGCATCTCCTCCGGAGCCTTCAACATGTCATTGATGAAGACGAACATCTCACCAAGGCCATCCCCACATCCCCACTTCTTGCCTTCAAACAACCACGCAACCTCAAACAGACCATTATCCGCAGCAAACTACCCAGCCTTCAGGAGAACAGTGACCATGACACCACACAACCCTGCCACAGCAACCTCTGCAAGACGTGCCGGATCATCGACACGGATGCCTTCATCTCACGTGAGAACACCATCTACCAGGTACACGGTACATACTCTTGCAACTCGGCCAACGTTGTCTACCTGATACGCTGCAGGAAAGGATGTCCCGAGGCATGGTACATTGGGGAAACCATGCAGACGCTACGACAACGGATGAATGAACACCGCTCGACAATCACCAGGCAAGACTGTTCTCTTCCTGTGGGGGAGCACTTCAGCAGTCACGGGCATTCAGCCTTGGATCTTCAGGTAAGCGTTCTCCAAGGCGGCCTTCACGACACACGACAGCGCAGAGTCGCTGAGCAGAAACTGATAGCCAAGTTCCGCACACATGAGGACGGCCTAAACCGGGATGGTGGATTTATGTCACATTATCAGTAACCCCCACAGCTTGCCTCCTGATCTTGCAGAATCTTACTAGCTGTTCTGCCTGGAGACAATACACATCTCTTTAACCTGTGTTTAATGTTCCCTCCACCCACATTATCTGTACCTTTAAGACCTGGCTGGCTGTAGAGATTTGCATTCTAATTAGTATTCTGTAACTTGATTTCTGTGTCTCTGTGCACTGTTGGAGAACAGATTTTCACTCCATCTGACGAAGGGGCAGCGCTCCGAAAGCTTATGGTATTTGCTACCAAATAAACCTGTTGGACTTTAACCTGGTGTTGTGAGACTTCTTATAGTGGGTTTCCGAGCCAGGTTTTTAGTCACATATTTACAGACGAAGGAATGGGAGCTAAAAAGCTTAAAGCAAATGGAAAGAACTCAGGCACATACAAAGGAAGGAAAAAAAAGGTGGGAATTTAATTAAATATTTAATATAACAACTTGCACTTATATAGCACCACTAATACAGTAAAATATCTCACAGGAGTATTATAAAATAAAATCTTGCATCAAGTCAGATATGATGATATTAAGGCAGATGGTCAAAAGGTCCGTCAAAGCAGCAGGTTTTAGAATACGATTATAAGGAGGAAATAAAGATAGAGAGGTGGTGAAGAGCAAGGAGGGGATTTCACAGATTAAGATCTTAGCAGTTGAAGGCATGGCCACCAAAGGAGGAACGATTAACATTGGAGATGTTCAAGGGATCAGAATTAGACGAACACAGATATTCGAGAGTTGTGGGCTGGCGGACCTTACAGAGTAAGAAGTTTAACAACACCAGGTTAAAGTCCAACAGGTTTATTTGGTAGCAAAAGCCACACCAGGGAATTATCAGGCCATGACAGGGTTTCAAAACAAGGATTACAATTTTAAATCAAGGCATTGGTGAACCAGGATTCAATTTAGGTCAGCAAGGGCGGCACAGTGGTTAGCACTGCTCACAGCGCCAGGGACCTGGGTTCGAATCCCAGCTTGGGTCACTGTCTGTGTGGAGTCTGCACGTTCTCCCTGTATCTGTGTGGGTTAC
Source organism: Mustelus asterias (assembly GCF_964213995.1). Classification (NCBI taxonomy): domain Eukaryota; kingdom Metazoa; phylum Chordata; class Chondrichthyes; order Carcharhiniformes; family Triakidae; genus Mustelus; species Mustelus asterias. The sequence continues at coordinate 20,597,334 of NC_135829.1, read as the reverse complement.
CGCTGGGTGCTCCGGTTTCCTCCCACACTCCAAAGATGTGTGGGTTAGGTGGATTGGCTATGCTAACTTGCCTCTTCGTATCAGGGGGACTACCTAGGGTAAATGCATGCCGTTGAGGGGATAGGGCCTGGTGGGATTGTGTTCGGTGTAGACTCGATGGGCCGAATGACTTCCTTCTGCACTGTAGGATTTTATGATTCTAAACCAATACCGATGGCTTACAATTGAACGCTGCCAATAACTGTGTCACTATTTCTCATAACTGGGAAACACAGTGCTGTCTCTTCCAATTGCTGATTCATGTTATTGGAGTGTTCTAATGGACCAATTTAATTTGAACAGTCCTTTGGGACAATACAAGAAAGAGAAAGAAATGAACTCTGATCTTTCTTGTTTCTTTTTAGTGGCGTCAGAGCCCAGATTCAGGTTGAGTTTCTTGGGCTGTTTGCCCAAGCAAATTCTCTCTCACAATTTGGAGCCCTGAAGCCTGCAGTGCCAGGGGTCTGTTTAGCTAATGTGCAAGATCCAGCATGGAGCTGGGAGGCAAAAAGAGGACACAATTGCAGGGCGGGAGAGCGCCAGCCTTTTCCAACTTGTATTGGGTGTCAATCCAAAAGCAGGCACAACTGCTTTCCACATCGCTCTCCTTGGTTAAACATAGAGTGACAATCAATCATGCTTAGATATTCCTTACTATGACCAATCTTATTCGCTAACATCACAGCATGGCACCGTGTCAAATGACTGGTAATTGCTCCTGTAAAGCACCTTGAAACATTTTATAACATCAAAGGAACTATATAAATGCAAGTTATTGCTGTACGCAGCACTGAATTCAAATATTTAGAACATTAAGTTTGGCACATCTTCAGCAATCTACATAGGAACTTCTATCACACTAAAGGTTGATTTTGGTCATTGCTTGGGATATCAGCTGTGAGAAGAATTTACCTTGATATGTCAGCACATGCTCTTTTATTCACAAACTGAAGGATTTGGTATTTAACTTTATCAAATTATAGAGGGGTAATTATTTGCTGCTGAAGTTCTATCCCTCCACCCAATGGAACTACTAGTCAATGGGTCTGTATTGTCCTGGGAGAATCATTTCTTTTAAAACTATGTTTTTTAATTTGGGAAGACATTGCATTATCTTGACTATTGACCCAAATTATTTTAAAGGCGGTCATAAATTCGCCTTGGACTGGAAGCAAGTCTGCCTTCTTCCAGTAAATTATCTGACCTGTATGAAGAAGGTCTGTTTGTTTCGAATTGCAATTACTTTAATTGATGGGGGAGAAAACTGAAAGGCAGTGACTTACTGGAAATTACCCGGCAGAGACAAGCTTCAAACTTTGAAGCTGCTGGTTTTGAAATCAGTCTTATTGGGGTAGAAGTTGGGAAAGGAAGGCGACCCTAACTGACTCTCTCTCTGTCTTGCCCGGAATACAGTGTGTGCAGTTCTCAACCTGTTACCAGAGAATCCTCAACTGAGTGTAACTTGTCTGCATTTGCACCTGAAAAGCTGAGACCAGAAGAATTGATCCAGCTCTGAATATTCTCCTCCATGCTGAGTTCCATTGGTGTAAACTTCCAATTGTCCACTGGACCATCATCTTCATATGCGGGAACTCCAGGTTGACAACACAAGATCCCGCAAACTTTATCCTTTATTTAATAATGCACATCCTCTAAAGTCCCATCTCTGCAGAGGGATATAGAAAAATAGTAGTAGGCCATTTAGCCCTTCCAGCCTGATCCACCATTCAACATGATCATGGCTGATCCTCTATCTCAACACCATACTCAAACGCTCTCCCCATTCTCCTTGACATCTGTAGAGTCTAAAAATGATCTATTTCCTTCTTAAACAGGAAGATCCGTGCTCGTCCTTTGTTCTGAGTGCATGCGTGCTGGGGAAGAGCTACATGGTTAGAATCATAGAATCCCTACAGTGCAGAAGGAGGCCATTCAGCCCATCGAGTCTGCACCGACCACAATCCCACCCAGGCCCTATCCCCATAACCCCACACATGTACTTTGGCTAATCCTTCTAACCTACACATACTGGGACACTAAGGGGAAATTTAGCATGGCCAATCAACCCAACCCGCACATCTTTGGACTGTGGGAGAAAACCGGAGCACCCAGAGGAAACCCACGCACACACGGGGAGAACGTGCAAACTCCACACAGACAGTGACCCAAGCCGGGAATCGAACCCAGGTCCCTGGTGATGTTATACTCCCAAAGTACAATTGTGTGTTAACCACCTCATGCAATTTGTGAAAAACCTTTCTTTCTATAATAAATCATTCTGAGTGTATTGATGGAAGCCTGGTTAATGTCTCTTTTATTCTGGATTTCAGTAGAGAAAGCAAATACCTGGCAATTTTGGTGAGTTAACTGAACTTTTAAATTAACGGTACGAACTGCGTACGAGTAGGGCCAGACAATACGCACACTCCTCCCAGCATGCTCATAACTATTGTGGAAGAAGGACCAAAGATCTGTGAACACATGATTTGTTGAGTTGTGCTCCTCACTGTGCTGAGCAGAGAGAGATTCCTGCAGTTCAATTAGCAAGATCTGAAGCCCATGCACGCTGATTGTTAATGAATGACGAATGATTGTTTCCCTGGAAATTTATTGTTGAACTGATTTCAAAAGTTATCCTGTTGCTGGGAAGTTGAGCCAATCCTTGGAACAGACTCAGCTGTCCGATCCTTGAGAGCGATGAACTCGCTAGATACTGGATATTTGATGATTTAGCTCATTGGTGTTGAGTGGGAAGAATCCCAGATCTCGAGGCCCAACCAGATAGGTCAGTCAGAGCTCTGAGGGCAGAGTGGTTCCAGTGGGAGAAGCCCACCCATGTTAAGTTGCACATCTTCAGATGGTCGAATTCTAGCAGTACCTTTTTTTAAAGAGGTTTATTTATTAGTCACAAGTAGGCTTACATTCACGCTGCAATGAAGTTACCGTGAAAATCCCCTAGTCACCTGTTCATAAGAACATAACAACTAGGATCTGGCCCCTCGGGCCTGCTCCGCCACTCAATAAGATCATGGCTGATCTTTTTGTGGACTCAGCTCCACTTACCCGCCCGCTCACCATAACCCTTAATTCCTTTACTGTTCAAAAATTTATTTATCCTTGCCTTAAAAACATTCAATGAGGTAGCCTCAACTGCTTCACTGGGCAGAGAATTCCACAGATTCACAACTCTTTGTGCGAAGAAGTTCCTCCTCAACTCAGTCCTAAATCTGCTTCCCCTTACCTGTTCGGGTACACTGAGGGAGAATTTAGCATAGCCAATGCACCTAACCTGCACATCTTTGGGCTGTAGAAGGAAACCAGAGCACCTGGAGGAAACGCACACAGACACGGGGAGAATGTGCAGACTCCGCACAGATAGTGACCCAAGCCAGGAATCGAACCTGGGTCCCTGGCGCTGTGAGGCAGCAGCGCTAACCACTGTGCCACCAGACATTTCTATGATTTCCTAAGCCATGGCTCTTGCCAACCTGTACCTATATTCATGGAGCTTAAACAGGGCATAAAGCAAAATGCTTAAATAGAGTCACTATTTGATGTGGTTCAATTTGGAGGCTGGTAAGCTTGGCAATGACTTTTCACATGTCAAACATAATGCCAATCAAGGAAAAAATTCTTCACAAGTCCTTCCACCACCATACCTCCAGAGACTGCTCTGCAACATCAATCTTTAAAGGCTGAACAAAAATCCTCAAAGAAATGCAAAAGTGCCACGAGATTAGAGAATTTATTAAAATTAAATCTGATCTGTGGCATATTTGGGCTGTTATGTCTGTATAATGATTTTTCTATGGTTATATTTAGTGAGGATCAGTTGAGGGAGAAAGAAGGCAAACAATAATTTAGGATAGTAGAATTCGCTTAGCATAATCTGCCATTCACTGCGTAATTATAACTACCAAATAAACCTGTTGGACTTTAACCTGGTGTTGTTAAACTTCTTACTGTGTTTACCCCAGTCCAACGCGGCATCTCCACATCATAATTATAAATAAGCCAACCCCTGCATGAGAAGAACGCTCTCACATTGAAGGCAAATTATCTGCTGTGCGACAGCGGCTGTGCTGTGAGGCTAGCACTGCTGCCTCACAGTGCCAGGGACCCGGTTCAATTCCGGCCTCGGGTCACTGTCTGTATGGAATTTGCACATTCTCCCCATGTCTGCGTGGGTTTCCTTTGAGTGCTCCGGTTTCCTCCCACAGTCCAAAGATGTGCGGGTTAGATGGATTGGCCATGCTAAATTGTCCCTTAGTGTCAGGGGGATTAACAGGGTAAATATGACGGGTTATGGGAACAGAGCCTGGGTGGGATTGTGATCGGTGCAGACTCGATGGGCTGAATGGCCTCCTTCTGCACTTTAGGATTCTATGATTCTAACTCAGTATAAATATTCACAAGAATAAGAATGTCTTGCTGCAATTGTTTAAGGCTTTTGTGAAACCACATCTGGAGTGCTGTGTGCATAAGGGTGGATAAACTTGAATTGGAGGCAATATAGCAAAGATTCATTAGACTGGTTCCTGGGATGAGAGGGCTATCTTATGATGAGACTGAGTAAATTGGGCCTATATTCTCTGGAGTTTAGGAGGAGGAGAGATGATCTCACTGAAACCAGATTCTGAAAGGGCTTGTCAGGGTAGACAAAGAGGTTCTTCCTTCTGCTTGGGGAATCTACAACATGGAGGCAAAGGTCTCAGGATAAGGGGATGATCATTTAGGATTGAGGTGAGGAGAAATTTCTTTACTCACACAGGGTTTTGAATCTTTGGAATTCTTTGCCCGACTGGGTTATAGATGCTCCATCAATGGGGTGGGACAGTGGCACAATGGTTAGCACTGCTGCCTTACAGCACCAGTGACCTGGGTTCGATTCCCGGCTTGGGCCACCGTCTGTGTGAAGTTTGCACATTCTCCCCGTGTCTGCGTGGGTTTCCTCCGGGTGCTCTGGTTTCCTCCCACAGTCCAAAGATGGGAAGGCTGGGTTGATTGGCCATGCTAAATTGCCCCTTAATATCCTGGGATATGTAGGTTAGAGGGATTAGTGGGGTAAATACGTGGGGTTACTGGGATAGGGCCTGGGTGGGATTGTTGTCGGTGCTGAATCGATGAGCCAAATGGCCTCCTTCTGCACTGTAGGCATTCTGTGATTCTATGATCATTGAGTACATTTAAGACATATTTTTTGGTGTCTCAGAGAATCAAGGGATATGAGGTACAGGTGGTAAAGTGGAGTTGAGGCAGGAGCTCAGCCATGTTATAATGGCAGAGCAGACTCGAGGGGTGCATGGCCCACTCCTGTTCCCACTTATTACTTTATGCGCCAATTCGAGAGACTAAATTGGTTAGGATTAGATTGAGAGACTAAATTGGTTAGGATTAGATTCACTGGAGTTTAGAAGAGTGAGAGGGGATCTCACAGAAACTTATAAAATTCTAACAGGGTTAGACAGGGTAGATTCAGAAAGAATATTCCCAATGGTGGGGGAGTCCAAAACTAGGGGTCATAGTTTGAGGATAAGGGGTAAACCTTTTAGAACTGAGGTGAGGAGAAATTTATTCACCCAGAGGGTGGTGAATGTATGGAATTCTCTACCATAGAAAGTGATTGAGGCCAAAATGTTGTCTGATTTCAAGAAGAAATCTTGGGCTAAAGGGATCAAGGGATATGGGGGGGATCAGGCTATTGCATTTGATGATCAACCATGATCATAATGAATGGCGGAGCATAATGAATGGCGGAGCAGCCTCGAAGGGCCGAATGGCCTCCTCCTGCTTCTCGTTTCTATGTTTCGCCTTTGAGTCTTGTGCCCATCAGCTTCTTTATCTCTATGCTTGAAGAATTCTGCAGGTACCAAAGAAATTCTTGCAATACACTGAGCAATGTCAACCTGGCTCCAATGATGTGATGAGTCACTGCATAAAACTCTGCCTAATTTGCTATAGATGAATGACCCGGATTTAAAAAGTGAGGTCACTATTGAAAGATGCTAATTACACCTAATTAGAGGTGTGGCAAATTGTAAGAAGACTACAAAAGCTAAAGTTTATTTATTAGTGTCACAAGTAGGCTTACATTAACTGCAATGAAGTTACCCCTAGTCACCACACTCCAGCGCCTGTTCGGGAACACTGAGGGAGAATTTAGCATTGCCAATGCACCTAACCAGCATGTCTTTCGGACTGTTCTTGATTTGATTTATTATTGTCACCTGTATTAGTATACAGTGAAAAGTATTGTTTATTGCACGCTATACAGACAAAGCATACCATTCATAGAGAAGGAAAGGAGAGAGTGCAGAATGTAGTGTTACAGTCATAGCGAGGGTGTAGAGAAAGATCAACTTAGTGCGAGGTAGGTTAATTCAAAAGTCTGGTGGCAGCAGGGAAGAAGCTGTTCTTGAGTCGGTTGGTACGTGACCACAGACTTTTGCCTCTTTTTCCCGATGGAAGATGATGGAAAAAAGAATGTCCGGGGTGCGTGGGGTCCTTAGTTATGTTGGCTGCTTTTCCGAGACAGCGGGAAGTGTAGACAGAGTCAATGGGAGGAAACAGGAGCACCCGGCGGAAACCCATGAAGACATGAGGGAGAAGGTTCAAACTCCACACAGTCACCCAAGCTGGGAATCGAACCTGGGTCCCTGGCACTGTGAGGCAGCAGTGCTAACCACTGTGCCGCCCTCTGCAGCACATGGTCTGGCATAATAAGCAGTAAGATGGAAGATGCAGTCCCATGCAGAAAAATATTTAAAATTATATATTGAAGAAAATATTTGGAGAGAAAATACACATTAAAGAAAAAAACTTTAAATAGGGTAGGGGAGCAGAAGCATGGATGTGCAACTACACAAGCATTAAGTAAGTATAAAATACAAAGCAAGGAGATAATGTTTAACTTGTGAAAGTCCACAGTTAAGAGTATAAAAAATTGTACTTTTATTGATTGTTCAAATCTCACAGTCAAATTGCTTTGTAAAATGCAGGGTATTGTTATGTAGGCAAATTTGGCAGCTAGCATGCAAAGTAACAGGGATCCACAAAGGATGATTAAGATAAATATCTAAACAATCTTGTTTCTGGTGGAATGTTGCCAGACGTCAGGAGAATTCCCTGCTCTACTTTAGATTGAACCAGGGCAGGACTTACTCAGTTAATGGTCGGGTGTTGGGGAAAGTTACAGAACAAAGAAATCTAGGGGTACACGTTCATAGCTCCTTGAAAGTGGAGTCACAGGTGGACAGAGTGGTGAAGAAGGCATTCAGCATGCTTGGTTTCATCGGTCAGAACACTGAATACAGGAGTTGGGACGTCTTGTTGAAGTTGGACCAGACAATGGTAAGGCCACACTTGGAATAGTGTGTGCAATTCTGGTCACCCTATTATAGAAAGGATATTATTAAACTAGAAAGAGTGCAGAAAAGATTTACTAGGATGCTACCGGGACTTAATGGATTGTGTTATAAGGAGAGGCTGAATGGGCTGGGACTTTTTTCTCTGGAGCGTAGGAGGTTGAAATCATAGAAACCCTACAGTGCAGAAGGAGGCCATTCGGCCCATCGAGTCTGCACCGACCACAATCCCACCCAGGCCCTACCCCCACATATTTACCCGCTAATCCCACTAACCTACGCATCTCAGGACTCTAAGGGGCAATTTTTAACCTGGCCAATCAACCTAACCCGCACATCTTTGGACTGTGGGAGGAAACCGGAGCACCCGGAGGAAACCCACGCAGACATGAGGAGAATGTGCAAACTCCACACAGACAGTGACCCGAGCCGGGAATCGAACCCGGGACCCTGGAGCTGTGAAGCAGCAGTGCTAACCACTGTGCTACCGTGTTGAGGGGTGAGCTTATAGAGGTCTATAAAATAATGAGGGACATAGACAAGGTAGATAGTCAATATCTTTTCCCAAAGGTAGGGGAGTCTAAAACTAGAGGGCATAGGTTTAAAGTGAGAGGGGAGAGATACAAAAGTGTCCAGAGGGGCAATTTTTTCACACAGAGGGTGGTGAGTGTCTGGAACAAGCTGCCAGAGGTTGTAGTAGAGGCGGGTACAATTTTATCTTTTAAAAAGCATTTAGACAGTTACATGGGTACGATGGGTATACAGGGATATGGGCCAAATGCGGGCAACTGGGATTAGCTTAGGGGTTTTAAAAAAAAAAGGGTGGCATGGACAAGTTGGGCCGAAGGGCCTGTTTCCATGCTGTAAACCTCTATGACTCTACTTTGAATAGTGCCATCAGGATATTTTATGTTCCCCTGAAAAACCTGGCAGGACTCAGTCTAACATCGTTTCTGAAGGATGACACCTTTGTCCGTGCACTGACGTGGGTAGTTTAAATTATTTGTTGAATTCCTGGAGTGGGGCTTGGACTCGAGACCTTAGTTCAAAATGTTCCCATGAGCGAAGCTGACTCACCACATGCGTACAGCATAGCAAACTGGGCAGCTGTTTTTGGAAGAATATAAAAGCAATGAAACTGGGCAGTGGTTCATTCAGTTGTTCCTAGCAATGAGGGCGACACAGTTGTGAAGAAAGCTGTGCTCAAAGCTCCTTTTGCTGAAGCCAAAGACTAAAGTCGACCTAACAGACATCTTCAAAATTACAAAGTGGGATGATAATGAAGAGTGGCAACCTCGCCTTCAATCATTCGCTGACCAAGTGGAAAGTTAATGTTAGGGACAGGAGGAGGGTTAATTTAAACAGCCCTGGTTTCTCCTTTCGCCACCTATCTGGGGACGGAAGGGTGATTTTGATTTGCTTCCCCCTTTATTAGTTGTGGTAAGCTTGTGGTCAGACCCCATTTGGAGTACTGTGATCAGTTTTGGGCCCCATATCTAAGGAAGGATGTGCTGGCCTTGGAAAGGGTCCAGAGGAGGTTCTCAAGAATGATCCCTGGAATGAAGAGCTTGTCGTATGGGGAACAGTTGAGGACACTGGGTCTGTACTCATTGGGAGTTTAGAAGGATGAAGGGGGGATCTTATTGAAACTTACAGGATACTGCGAGGCCTGGGTAGAGTGGACGTGGAGAGGATGTTTCCACTAGTAGGAAAAACTAGAACCAGAGGGCACAACCTCAGGCTAAAGGGACAATCCTTTCAAACAGAGATGAGGAGGAATTTCTTCAGCCAGAGAGTGGTGAATCTGTGGAACTCTTTGCCACAGAAGGCTGTGGAGGCCAGGTCATTGAGTATATAGAACATAGAACAGTACAGCACAGTACAGGCCCTTCGGCCCTCGATGTTGTGCCGAGCTTTGTCCGAAACCAAGATCAAGCTATCCCACTCCCTATCATTCCGGTGTGCTCCATGTGCCTATCCAATAACCGCTCGAAAGTTCCTAAAGTGTCCGACTCCACTATCACAGCAGGCAGTCCATTCCACACCCCAACCACTCTCTGAGTAAAGAACCTACCTCGGACATCCCTCCTATATCTCCCACCATGAATCTTATATTTATGCCCCTAGTAACAGCTACATCCACCCGAGAAAATAGTCTCTGAACGTCCACTCTATCTATCCCCCTCATCATCTTATAAGCCTCTATTAAGTCGCCTCTCATCCTCCTCCGCTCTAAAGAGAAAAGCCCTAGCTCCCTCAACCTTTCCTCATAAGACCTACCCTCCAAACCAGGCAGCATCCTGGTAAATCTCCTCTGCACTCCCTCCAATGCTTCCACATCCTTCTTATAGTGAGGTGACCAGAACTGCACACAATATTCCAAATGTGGTCTCACCAAGGTCCTGTACAGTTGCAGCATAACCCCACGGCTCTTAAACTCAAACCCCCTGTTAATAAACGCTAACACACTATAGACCTTCTTCACGGCTCTATCCACTTGAGTGGCAACCTTCAAAGATCTGTGGATATGAACCCCAAGATCTCTCTGTTCCTCCAAGTATGTTTAAGGCAGAGATAGATAGGTTCTTGATTAATAAGGAGATATGGGGTTATGGGGAAAAGGCAGGAGAATGGGGATGAGAAAAAAAAAATCAGCCATGATTGAATGGCGGAGCAGACTTGATGGGCTGAGTGGCCTAATTCTGCTCCTATGTCTTATGGCATATTTCCCAACTCCTCAGTTTTGGTGTCATTCAGTTTCTATCAATAACCCCACTGCAATCTCGTGATAAGGTGAACTCAAAGGGTTAGTTTATTTGCACTAACTTAAAATGCGGGAGGGGGACACCACGTAGCCCCCTGTGCACTCATACAGCAAAAGTGGCATAGAGAAAATAAAGATTAACGGCAGAAAGACCAGAGGAAAGAATGATTGTTTCATGTGTTTCCAGAGTCCAGAATCAAAGTCCAGTGAGGTTCCTTCACAGGGGTTGGCAGGCTGAAAACTGGCGATGTATAATTCACTTATTCTGGAGTTGAGTTCACATGAGGTGATAGGCACACAGAGATGAATCAGTCTTGTAGGTAATGGTGCAGAAGTTCCAACAGAAACAGTGTAAATGGAGTCAAGTATTCAATCTGGTCAGAGCCACTTTTCTGCTTGTAGATGGTAAAATGTTTGCAGTAGAGCAAGGCAATATAACTGGTTCTGCCTGCTCGAGGTTCATGTCACATTACTCCCACCTCTTCATGAAAGTAAATCACTGCGGGTGCTGGAATCTGAAACCAAAAGAGAAGATGCTGGAAAATCTCAGCAGGTCTGGCAGCATCTGTAAGGAGAGAAAAGATCTGACGTTTCGAGTCCAGAAGACCCAGCTGACTCGAAACGTCAGCTCTTTTCTCTCCTTACGGATGCTGCCAGACCTGCTGAGATTTTCCAGCATTTTCTCATTACTCCCATCTCTTCAGTGTTCTTGACAAAATGTGTGTATCACTGTCTGGGTTCCCGAGATGGTTAAATCCAACCATTGAAGGGGGGGTCATGGGGTCCTTTGTCCTAGCAGAAGAATTGGCTCTGGTTGGTAAGGCCTGACTTATGAAACACAGACAGTCTTTGTATAGCTCTTTTTACATTTGGTCTCTGCAGCCCAGGAGGTCATTTAGTGTCTCTTCAGAGGTGCTAGTTTCTGTGATACTGCCATGATAGCTGCTTTGGCTCAAGGGTCACAGACTGACATAACTTTAGTCATTTTAAAAGATGACAGTTTTTAAAATGTTAGAAATTAGCCATGAGGATATGAACATACAAAATAAGAGAAAGCCATTCGGCTCTCAAGCCTGCTCTACCATTCAATAAGATAATGGCTGATCTGTTTCTATCCCAGATAACCTGTGAGTCCCTTGCCCAACAAGAACCCATCTATCTCCACTTTAAAACTATTCAACGATACTGTCTCCACCGCCTTCTGAGGCAAAGCTCCAAAGTCGCACCTCCCTCAGAGAAAAATAAATTCTCCTCATCTCTGTCCTAAAACGGCGACCCCCTAATTTTAAAACAGCACCATCTAGTCCTGGACTCAACCACAAGAGGAAACATCCTTTCCACGTTTACCTTGTCAAGACCATTCAGAATCTTGTAAACTTCAATCAAGTCACCCCTCACTCTTCCAAACTTCAGTGGAAACAAACCCAGCCTGTCCAATCTTTCTCATCAAATAATCGGCTCTTTCCAGGTATCAATCTAGTAAACCTCTTCTGAACTGCCTTCCGCATGGTTAAATCCTGTGGGTGGCACAGTGGTTAGTACTGCTGTCTCACAGTGCCAAGGACCCGGGTTCGATTCCCAGCTTGGATCAAAGTCTGCACATTCTCCCCGTGTCTGCGTGGGTTTCCTCCGGGTGCTCCTGTTTCCTCTCTCAGTCCGAAAGACGTGCTGGTTAGGTGCAATGACCATGCTAAATTCTCCTTCAGTGTACCCGAACAGGCGCCGGAGTGTGGCGACTAGGGGATTTTCACAGTAACTTCATTGCACTGTGAATGCAGCCTTTCTTGTGACACTAATAAACTTTAAAAACTTTATCCTTCCTTAAATAAAGAGACCAAAACTGCACACAGTATTTGAGATGTGGTCTCACCACCGCTCTGCATAACTGAAGCATGATGTGGAGATGCCGGTGTTGGACTGGGGTAAACACAGTAAGAAGTCTCACAACACCAGGTTAAAGCCCAGCAGGTTTATTCGGTAGCACAAGCCACTAGCTTTCGGAGCGCTGCCCCTTCATCAATAATCAGCAAATCCAATTATTGATGGTATTGCTGATTATTGATGAAGGGGCAGCGCTTCGAAAGCTAGTAGCTTGTGCTACCAAATAAACCTGTTGGACTTTAACCTGGTGTTGTGAGACTTCTTTCTAACTGAAGCATAACATCCTTAATTTTATGTTTGATTCCTCTTGTAAGAAAGGGTAGCATTCCTTTACCCTTCTTAATTAATTGCTGTAGCCTGCACAAAGTTTTTGTGATTTATGCACCAGAACATCTGGACCCTTTGCACCTAGGAATTCTGCAATTGTTCTTTAAGTTTTCCCACCAAACTGAATACAAGAAGTTCATACATTTCCCCACTTTGCAACAGATTACAATATCTGATCTGAAAATATATATGCCGTTGCTGCTTGCTTCACATGCTGCATTTTCCTGCCGCTTTGAGGGTTTTAAGGATGATAGAAGATGGCATGGCTTTGATCTCCTCTCCTTTCAAACGCAATATCGACAACGCTCCATGTGACCTCCAACTTGATACTATTGATTTGCAGTCTGACTTATCGTGTGCAGAGCAATTCAAATCAGTGCCACTTCTGAGGATTTACACATCTCTCAGTGAACAGTACTTTCCGAGGGTCAGGTCTAGTGCCCAAAAGATGCTTATTACAGAACCGATATGTGGCCCGCGATGACATTACCAAAATTCTTGTGTGGCTCCCACAAAAATTATTGCCCACCCCTGCCTTACACCATGAGGTTTATTTTCTGCAATAACCTTTTGTGTGGCACGTTATCAAATCTCTTCTGGACAAATTCCATCATCTGCTATGAACCAGGCTGATGTGGAACCAGGCTCCCAGAACAATACCCTGGCTCTCTGAATTACTAGTCCAGTGACAATACCACTGTGCAATTGCCTCCCCTAGTAATTGTAATTTTACCAACTTCTCTCCCTTCCACCTCCCGATTTACAACTTCCACTGGAATGTTTCTTGTTCCTTTCATCTGCTATTTCCTGATATGCTATTAATTTCCAATGTCACTCTCCAGAGGGCAAACTCAATTTACTTACTTTTTGTTTTATTCACTCATGAAACATGGGTGTCGCTGGCTGGCCAACATTTATTGTCCATCCCTAGTTGCCCTTGGAGAGCAGTTCAGAGTCAACCACATTGCTGTGGCTCTGGAATCACACGTAGGCCAGACCAGGTAAGGACAGCAGATTTCCTTCCCTAAAGGACATTAGTTAACCAGGTGAGTTTTTCTGACAATTGACAATGGTTTCATGGTCAATAGTAGCTTCTTAATTCCAGATTTTTAAAAATTGAATTCAAATTTCACCATCTGCCGTAGTGGGATTCGAAACCATGTCCCCATTAGCTGAGTTTCTGGATTAATAGTTCAGCGATAATACCATTGGACCATTGCGTGTGCTTATTTCATACCTGTAGAAACTCTTGCTATCTGCTTTTACATTTTTAACTACCTTCCTTTCAAACTTTAATTTCTTTCTCCTGATTAATCTTTGTCATTCTTTATATTCTAATGAAACATCTGAAGTGCCACTCATCTTTGCATAGTTATTTGCTTTTCTCTTGAGTTTAATACTTTCCTTCATTTCTTTAGTTAACCATGGATGGTAGATCTGCCCCTTTGACTTTTTCTCTATACTAGGAATATACTTATTTTGAATATTCTGAAATACCCCCTTAAAAGTCTGCCACTGCTTCGTTATTGATCTACCCCCTAGCTTCGCATCCCACTTCACTTCAGGTAGCTCAGCTTTCATGCCCAATAGTTGCCTGTAATTAAGTTTGAAATGCTGGTCTTAGACCCACTCTTCTCCCTTTCAAACTGGATGCAAAATTCAATCATATTGCGAGTTCTGCTACCTAAGGGTGCTTTTACTCTAAGGTTATTAATTAATCCTGTCATATTATACAATACCAAGTTGAATATAACCCATTCTCTGTTGGTTCCAGAATGTGCTGTTCTAAGAAATCATCTTGGAAGCATTGTGTGAACTCCTTATCCAGATTTGCCAATCTGATTTTCCAGTTTGTATACAGATTAAAATCACCTATGATTATTGTTGCCCCTTTATCACAAGCCTCCAATATTTCTCCTGGTATACTTTGTCTTACAGTGTGATTACTGTTAGCGGGCCTGTAGACCACTCCCATTAGTGACTTCTTTCCTTGACTATTCTTTATCTCCACCCAAACCAATTCTATATCCTGATCCCCTGAACCAAGCATATCTTTAACTATGCCATGCTTAATTAAAAGTGCTACCCCTCCACCTTTACCTAATTCTCTACTATTCTTTTATAAAAACATATAGTGTGAGGTCTTGGTCCCCTGGCAGTAAGCACAAAGAATTAAATGGAAGGTTAGAAGATTCTTTTGAATCCACCAGAGCAGGCAGGATCTCGGTTTAAGGCCTAATTTGAAATACTGCACCTCTGATAGTGCAACGCTCCCTCAGTACTGCAGTGGAACCTGAGCCTTGATTTGTGTGCTCAAACCCTGGAGTGAGTTTGAACCCAGGGAGCCAGAAACACTGGTGATTATGCCAAAACAAGGAAAGAACACATTTAAACAGAAGATTCTTCTTGCTTTTCTTTGCAAATGTCAGTGAAGATTTTGCAATGGGTTTGGAGTTTGCACATTCTCCTCGTGTCTGTGTGGGTTTCCTCCGGGTGCTCCGGTTTCCTCCCACACTCCAAAAGATTAAAAGTGCTACCACTCCACCTTTACCTAACTCCCTACTATTCTTTTATAAAAATATATGGTGCGAGTTGGTTGATCGGCCATGTTAAATTGCCCCTTAGTGTCCCAAGATGTGTAGGTTAGGGGGATTCGTGGGTTAAATACGTGGGGTTATGGGGATAGGGCCTGTGTAAGATGCTCTGTCGGAGAGTCGGTGCTGACTCGATGGGCTGAATAGCCTCCTCCTGTACTGTAGGGATTCAATTTTCAGCTTAGCCACATGCAGGCTGGAAAGAGGCAGTGTAAAGCTTGCCCTATTGTAGTTTGACAATGTGCCTTCATCCCTCAAATAGTTCTCCAATCTAATGCACCCTTATGAAGTTTTCTACATGCATCAGTTATCCACTGGCATTTAACAGAATGCCCCAGGGGCCCAATGTTGGGACTGTACTCAAGATGTGAAATCACAGTCACAATGCAAGACTGTGAAATAATATACAGTGGAGCCCCGTTGTAACGCGATGGTTGGGGTCCATAAAACATTATCGCGAATGTTATCGGGGTCACGCTAAATCACTAAACCGGAAATAGCAAAAAAAAGGGTCCATCGTGTCATATCCGATTTCGTGCTAAATCAGGCTGCGTTACAACGGGGCTCCACTGTACTTCATTAGTGAAATCAAAATTGTCAAGGGTAAAGCTGAGAGAGGCTTAGAGGTGCAACTTAAAATTTGGATTTAGGAGCCTTGGGCTTGTTAGTCAGTGCTTATAGGCTTTTTTTTAACCCATAGTTTGGAGTGAATTAACAGACCTAAGTAATGCCAGGCCAATGATTTTACTATGGAAAATCAATGATGTGCTTCTAGAATCAGAATTAAAAGATCATAGTAGTTAAACTCTTGGAAAGAGTGCTTTTTCTGACTATTAGGCCTCCTTGAAAGACAGTGAGGATTCAGTCTCAATGCGGAACAGATTTGATTTTTGTGCTGAGACAGATCCAGGAGTACAGAGAAAACATGGGCATGTATGCTATTTTTGTAGATCTCACTAAGGCTTCTCACAGTCAGTTGGGAAGACTAGACTGGGGTTATCCTCCAAGGTTCCTCACCATTCTCCATTAACTGCACAAAGGCCAGAAAGGTTTAACTCATCACATCTAAATAAAGTTCATGTATTTATTTATTAGTCACAAGTAGGCATTAACACTGCAATGAAGTTACTGTGAAAATCCCCTCGTCGCCACACTCCAGCGCCTGTTCGGGTACATTGAGGGAGAATTTAGCATGGCCAACCCACCTAACCAGCACATCTTTGGACTGTGGGAGGAAACCAGAGCACACGGAGGAAACCCGCGCAGTCGCGGGGAGAACGTGCAGACTCCACACAGTGACCCAAGCCGGAAACGAAACCAGGTCCCTGATGCTGAGAGGCAGCAGTGCCAACCACTGTGCCACCGTGCCGCCCCCAAGTAAATAGAGTGGGAATATAATACACAATAAAGATATCTGGCTATGTTGCTAAACAATACTCAAAGTAAAGGTGGAAAGTGTTTTGGTTCCCCTCCTCACCCTTTGATATTGCTGGCATTCTTCATCTCAGCTAAACAGCTTTTCATATCTCCATTCAACTCCTCACAATTCCAGTCAAGGTTCATAAAGAGGACAAAGTTGAGATCATTAATAGGCTTGCAGATCTGTTTATAGAACGCTGCAAGAGAGAAGGTGCCTTAGGACCGTTGAGATGCAGTGATTGTCACCCACTACAAAAACAGGAAGGGGGGGGTGGGGAAGCGTCTGGCTGTTCAAGTGGCAAACATATCACCTTACTCACCATTGCATGTAATATCTTGGAAAGAGTGCTTTTTCTGACTATTAGGCCTCCTTGAAAGACAGTGAGGATTCAGTCTCAATGCGGAACAGATTTGATTTTTGTGCTGAGACAGATCCAGGAGTACAGAGAAAACATGGGCATGTATGCTATTTTTGTAGATCTCACTAAGGCTTCTCACAGTCAGTTGGGAAGACTAGACTGGGGTTATCCTCCAAGGTTCCTCACCATTCTCCATTAACTGCACAAAGGCCAGAAAGGTCATGTCAAGCAGAACGGAGCCCTCACGCACAGCTCCCTTATTTCCACCTCCCCTTTTCTTCAATATGATGTTTCAAGTCAAAGTCAGGTGTGACAAGGTTTAGGGCAAATATATCTGCTTCCAAAGAGACTTTTGGTGGAAAGAAAATTCAAATTTGTCTGTGGCACATACCAAATCCATAGAAAAACTCTCCAAGAGTATTTCGATTGCGCCCTTATGGCTTACACACAGGTGGCTATGCAGCTCACTCTGAATCTTTTCCTTGAGGCAGCACATGTTTTTGGTCTTATCATTAGCCTAAAGAAAACAGAAGTGCTGTACCAAGTACGGCCCGAAGGACATTACAATCCACCGTAGATGGGTGTGAACAGCAGCCACCTCAATGTGGTACAAGAGTTTACCTATCTCGGTGGCATTACGTCAATTGATACCACTATTAACAAGGGCATAGTCCAAGGCCAACAGCTCCTCTTGAAGCATGTCTGGCGAAATGCATCACAATCCAAACTCAGCTATACAGAGCGGTCGTCATCACCACCCTCTCGTATTGGTCAGAGTCAAGAGTCTGTACAGGGAATAATGGTGACTTCTGGAGTGTTTCTATCAACGCTGTCTTTGTTTCTTCATGAACAACAGATGGCAGGCCTTGGATCACAAGTAATAATAAAGCCCTCAGCAGAGCCAAACTCTCCAGCATTGAATGCATTCTCTTACAACTACAACTGAAGTGGGAAGGACATGAATTGTGCTTGGAAGATTGCAGAAGGCCAAAAGCTGTGCTTTATAGTGAGCTGTACTCCAGTAAATGAGACCGAGACGCACCACGCAAACACTTCAAAGACTAGATAGGAGAGCTCTCTCTGGTCGACACTGACCAATGGGTGTGGGAGCAGGAAGTTGCCAACAAACACTGCTGCCGCACAACAACCCGGAAAGCTGCCTATGAGTTTGAAGCAAACAGACACGAGGCTGGTGAAGAAAGGTACAGACGAGAGGTCAGCAATCACAGAACGAGCCATCCCATGATCTCCGCTTGTGACGAATCTGCCATCATTATCACTGTGAAACGAAGAGCAAGGGAGTTCTAGCTGGCATCTCAACATTTATCCCTCAGCCAATATCATTAAAAGAAAGACAGGTTTTCTGCTCATTTTCTCACTGCTGTTTGTTGACATTTGCTGTGTGGAAATTGGGTGCCACATTTTCCACATAACAACAGTGTCTAGATTTCAAAAGTATTTCACTGGCTATAAAGCGCTTTGCAACATCCTGCAGTTGTGAAAGACGCTAAACAAATGCAAGTTCTTTCTTCTGCACAAAAAACACTAACCCGATACGAATCATTTGGTTCAGCCACAATTCCAATATCATTTCAAGTTCTGGCTGATCTTTTATAGGCCACAGGAAGTCAGAGATGATAGCAGGAGCCTCCTTATTCAGTGAGATGAGAGACACCGAGTTCTTTCCATGGAGCAGAGAAGACTCAGGATTTTACAGATTTTCATTCATGTAAGAATCACCAAATGAATGAGAGATTACAAGATTTTTAAACAATATATACTGTACGTAACTTTCAGGACATTGAAACAGAACGCCTGACCAGAGTCAGTGGCGGAAGTGGTATAGGAAAGGCCAGAGATTGTGACGAAGTGGTGACTCTTTTAAGAGTTTGGATAAGTAGACTGGGCCAAATAGCTTTCTCCCGTACTGTACGATTTGGTGATTGAGAGATATCGCAGCTCTTCATGCTAAGCTACATTAAGGCCTGAAAAATTAAAGGGTGTTGTGATAATCCACATCATTCAGCCCAATATTCAGTCATTGTTATTAAACTGGACAGACAACCTGCTAAACGATCGTGTGCCATGCTTTCCCAGATAGCTTTCATCGTTTGGTTTTGTGCTTGGCAGCAGTGGAAGGGGAGCGTGCAATTCAAGAATGTTGGGTGGGTGGGGATGTTGCAAAAAAAAAACTTACAGGCATTGTGGTTTTTGGTGGAATCATTTGAAAGAGAACTCAAATTTGCCTTAAGCATACTGGTCCCCGAAGCAAGCCACATATTTATTAACCTTTTCCAGGCTCCGAGCTGACAATGCAACTCAGGACTTGACATGTTGAGCCACTGAGATTGGGTAAAACTTGTCAGCATCATGTGTAAAGGAAAACATCATTACCAACAATGAACACGCACACGCATGCATACACACGGATGTTTGGCAATGTGCTCATGATTTATTCAAATCCCGTGAAAGCGTTGTACGAAGAATTGTTTACAGGCCACTGCAACGCCCTTAAAGCCATTAAAGATTCACCAGTCCAGCAATGGTTAAACATTATATGCTGATCAAACTTTACCAGTTTATTTTTAACATAAAATACATCTCCTACATTGAAACGTGGTTTCTGCTGAGTATTAGAAATTTGTCCAAGGAAACATTTCTCCACCACTGCAATGTTCCCCCTCCCCCCCAACCCAAGCCACCCAATATGTGAGAATTTCTTCAGATACAACATTGTGCAGCCTTCCTAATGTTTATGTCTATTCCTTTGGGGCTATGTTCAATGATAATGTTGAGACAGCGGTTCTCTCTTATTTTAACAAAGAAAATGCCTCCTTTCTTTCCACAGACTTGCAGCAAATTGCAACCAATACACAAAGAATAACCCGCACCCATTACCACAACCATAGAATAGAATCTCTACAGGGCAGGAGGCGGCCATTTCGGCCCATCGAGTCTCTGCTGACTCTCCGGAAGAGCACCTTACCCAGGCCCACCCCCGCTGCCCTATCCCCGTAACCCTGCGCATTTACTGCGGCCAATCCACCTAACCTGCACATCTTTGGACGGTGGGAGGAAACTGGGGCACCCAGAGAAACCAAGTAGACACGGGGAGAACGGGCAAACTCCACACAGACAAGGCCAGAAACGAACCTCAGTCCCTGACACTGTGAGCCACAGCTCTGCCAACCACTGTGCCACTCTGGAACAGGCTTCCCTATGTCTCGCAGCCTGCTTTCCGACTTAAGAAGCTCATAATATGTCAGCTTTAAACAACACTGAAGTGATCTACAATTTCAGCTATTGATATTTACAATACATTTACTATTGCCCCATAGTATCCCCATGCGGTTTCTAGATTTCATCTTAGCATTACCAAACTACAGCTACATGACAAGGCCCACCATACGTGCCTACACTGTGATCCAAGTTAACCCCCCCGCTCTGTCTCACACTGAGGCCCATTAGACTACACATACTATGGGAATTTTCAACTGTCTGTTTGCTTACAGTGCATAACTCAGGTACAAGCATCAAAATGAGCCGAAAACTAAATGCAGTCTGCTTCTCCTCAGAAATATTGCCATGGCAGAGTCAGCCTCACCGGTCAAGACTTGAAAGCATTCTCCACACACATTTAGTTTTCATTTTCTCTTCCTCCAATTCACTTCCCTTATGAATTTGTACACTGACTAAATTTTTGCTCTAATATGTTTTATTCATCACATTGGATTATTCCACAAAATCCATGACAACTTTCACAGAATCCTACAGGGCAGAAGGAGGCCATTCGGCCCATCGAGTCTGCACTGACCACAATCCCACCCAGGCCCTATCCCCGCAACCCCATGCATTTACCCTAGCTAATCCCCCTGACACTAAGGGGCAATTTAGCGTGGCCAATGCACCTAACCTGCACTTCTTTGGACTGTGGGAGGTAACTGGAGCACCCGGAGGAAACCCACGCAGACACGGGGAGAATGTGCAAACTCCACATAGACAGTGACCCAAGGCCGGAATCGAACCCGAGTCCCTGGCGCTGTGAGGCAGCAGTGCTAACCACTGTGCCACCGTTTGTATTTATTATCTGATACTGCAGAATTTTACGGGAGAACTTTGTGTCGCCCAGTCAAACCAAATTGTTGGCAAATTATTTACAAGTCTTTTGGCAGCTTCACTGTCTATGACTGATCCTAACATTACACACCTTGTTAATATTTATTCTGAACAAAGAAGGACAAAGAGTCTAAAGTTTTCATCAGTTTCTTATACTTGCCGACAGCTCCTTGGAGTGCGCGCATATTGCTAGCTGCAGTAGGTATACTCGAGTACCAGCTGCCTGCATGCTACAAGTTCGGGCTCGACACTCTGATGTCAAGCTGCTTCGAGTGCGTCATTAAACCTCCCAGCTCGGAGACAACCCCGTCTCAGATGTGCATCAGAGCAAATTTCTGCTCAATGGCAAACCAACCTCTTCCCTCAAGAGGGACACCAGACTTCAAACCAGCTTCCTCTTTTGCAAACTCACCGCCACAATCTAGTTTCACAAACTGGCGCAGCCTGTTTTTCTCAGTTTGAAAAAAATTGCCCAAACGAGTCCATTGAGTGGCGCAGGCAACACCAAAGGGATAGGTGAGAATTAGAAAAATGTTAAACGAGCCACTTGTTGAGGCACTGTGGCTTTCCCAGGCATAACTTCTGTAATGCATCTCCTTTGCACCACCTCTTAACCACCCCCATTCTCCAGAACGGATGTGGAATGGACTGGGCAACTTTCCTTTAAACCCATTCCATCCAAACACTGCCCCTTAGTGTCCGCGGGATGCTTAGGTCAGAGAGATCAGCGGGGTAAATATGCGGGGTTACGGGGATAGGGCGTGGCTGGGATTGTTGTCGGTGCAGACTCGACGGGCCAAATGGCCGCCTTCTGCACTGTAAGGATTCTATGATGATTCTATGAAGTGTAGCAATACACAGTGACAGCAGCGTGAAGTGAAATAAAGCTTTAAACTGTTAAAACAAACTTATTTTCTCAGAATTCTCTCCAACCTTTTGTCATCAGTATACCACCTGAATAAAAATATTTTGAAAGGATGGGGGTCATACAAAATTTCTCACAAACAACACCTAAAAATCCGAAAATAGTCATACAGGAACTCAATTACCATAACGAAAAAGGAAAGTTATGACTAAGTGCTTTTCTCATTTTCTCCCCTCCCTTGGGGTTAGTGGTTTTCCTTTTCTCGTTGGAAATATAACTTGCTTTTTTGTTGCAGTGTTATTCATAGAATCACCAAAGTGATCATCTACCAACATTTTCACATCCACAGATAATCCTCCTCTATTTATAAATTACAGCAGATTTTACAAATCAGAGAATTCAAACTGCATTCGGTCATCTCTTGCACTCTATAACATATGGTGCACCAGGCCATTTGGGCGAGGAAAATCCTTGGATTGTAACAAGTTAACTTATCTCAGCCAGAGTAGAACACACAGTGGGTAGCACTGCTGCCTCACAGCACCAGGGGCCCGGGTTCTTAGGTCACTGTCTGTGTGGAGTTTGCACGCTCTTCCTGTGTGCGCGTGGGTTTCCTATGGCTGCTCCGGTTTCCGCCCACAGTCTAAAGATGTGCAGGTTAGGTTGATTGGCCATGCTAAATTGTCCCAGGTTAGATGGGTGGGGGAAAGGGCCTGGGTAAGATGCTCCGTCAGAGATTCGGTGCAGACTCGATGGGCCGAATGGCCTCTTCTGCACTGTAAGGATTCTGTGAAAAACCTGGCACTTGTATAATGTCGTATATGAGCAATGGCCATTTTCAATTCCCAGGGCAGCATATTAGCATTCAAAGAATAAAACAACTGTGCACGCACAGAAGCCAATAATGTCTTTTGTAAGAGACAACAGCGCTAGTTGGATCTTTTTTGGATCCTGAAGCCATTCGCTCATTTTCTGGAGTGAGTGATGATCTCCCTACAGTTTCAAAGGATCGGGATGTGGAGGCTCCTAATAAGCTTGGTGACTCCTCTTGTAGCTCCACTGCTTGTTCCCAGTGAAAGACCCAGATTAAGGGCAAGGGGCCTTAAGAGGCAAGCGGGAGACTCAGAAATTGCGGGGAGGCCACAATTGCAATATTCTAAAGAGATCTCTTCTCATTCATAGGTGCTAACTTGTTGTCCTTGGCACTGTCGCAATTGCAATTCCAGGTCGTGCTGACCATGCATGCGCACTGCTGTACATTGCCCTCTATAAAGATGGCAGCCATTGCCCCCTATAAAGATGGCAGCCATGTTTACAATTGCATGCACACTATTGGCAGCAAATCCAGTCAATTCACAATGGTAGCATTTTACAGAATAGGTGCAGATGATTTGGCCCATCAAGTCTCCACCAATTTTCTCCTCACCACATGGACCACATTTAATCTAATCCCACTCTCATGTATGCATCCCCATATTCTTTCATATTCCCTTTCCTCCACCAAATATTGAAATTCCTATTAAAAAGCAGGCTCTGCTTCAATACGCTTGTGATGGAGGATTGCACATTCTCACCATTTACCATGTAAGGAATTTATATTTTAACCACTACTTTTAAATCTGTACCTTCTCATTATCACTCGTGTGAATTTTGTACGTGAATAATAAGGCACAAGAGATTGTGTTCAAGGCAATAATAACAATGGAGATTTCTATGGGCACAATAAGCAATGTGCAAATTTCATTGAGGGTGACACAATAGTTAGCACTGCTGCCTCACAGCGCCAGGGACCCAGGTTCGATTCCCGGCTTGGGTCACTGGCTATGCGGTGTGTGCATGTTCTCCCCGTGTCTGCGTGGGTTTCCTCCGGGTGCTCCGGTTTCCTCCAAAGATGTGCGGGTTAGGTTGATTGGCCATGCTAAATTGTCCCTTAGTGCCCGGGGGATTAGCAGGGTAAATACATGGGGTTACGGGGATAGGACCTTGATGGGATTGTTGCCGGTGCAAGCTCAATGGGCTGAATGGCCTACTTCCGCACTGTAGGGATTCTATGATTCGTTGCCGGAATACCATGTAAACCTTTTCAACTGTGAGCGGAATATTGAAGTGAAGCTTTTCAAACATTTTACTTGTGGGTGTTGTTGCCAAGGCAGGCATTTAGAAAGCATTCTTTCTGGTTGTATCACAGCTTGGTATGGCTCCTGCTCTAAGACCGCAAGAAACTACAAAGAGTCGTGAATGAAGCCCAGTCCATCTCTCAAACCAGCCTCCCATCCATTGCCTGTCTACACTTCTCGCTACCTTGGAAAAGCAGCCAGCATAATCAAGGACCCAATGCACCCCGGACGTACTCTCTTCCACCTTCTTCTGTTGGGCAAAAGATACAGAAGTCCGAGGACACATACCAACTGACTCAAGAATAGCTCCTTCCCTGCGGCCACCAGACTTTTGAATGGACCTACCTTGCATTAAGTTGATCTTTCTCTACACCCTAGCTATGACTGTAACACTACATTCTGTACTCCTATGTAAGGTATGCTTTGTCTGCATAGCACACAAGAAACAATGCTTTGCACTGTATGCTAATACATGTGACAATAATAAATCAAATCAAATCAAATATTATCCACCGCAAAGGCCAGTTGAGTCACTGGCTTGGAACTAAAGTCACTATGCTAGCCAGCCACAGGTTCCATTATACCCTTTCTAAAGGAGATTATCTTTTAGATTTTGCAGCTTCATAGCCAATTTTACCACCTTTTTAATTCCAGGCTTAAATTAAAATTACAAACTGTAATTGTAGAACTCAAAATCATTGTCGGGATTATACCAGTCCTCTATTCGCCTACTAACAGAGCCACTACATTGCCACATCCATGCTCCAGCTTCTGCTTTCCTGCAAGCATGGTTGCCCATCTCACTAGCAATTTTTGGTTCCGTTTTGGGATTTACCTCTAAAGGGTTGGCAGCCTGGTCATACCATTGATGTTATAGGAGATGGGCTTAAGCAAGGTTGGGATCAAGTTTGTTATATTCATTGGTTGGATATCATATTTAGCTCAGAGAACAATGGGTAAATAAAAATCTGCTAAATTCAACAATTAGACATTAATAAACTGGTTAATTGCAAAATCCTACCAATTGTTTTTGATTGTACAAAGAGAGGCAGACATAGCCATCTACTAGCCCCTGCCTCAACTCTTTCCAGTTCCCCGCAATTTTCTCATACTTTGATTTGATTTATTATTGTCATGTAGTGGGATACGGTGAAAAGTACTGTTTCTTGTGCGCGATACAGACAAAGCATACTGTTCATAAAGTACATACGGGAGAAGGAAAGGAAAGATAGGCTGAAGAGAAAGATCAGCTTAATATATCATCATCATGGAATTCATAGAATCCTACAGTGCAGAAGGAGGCCATTCGGCCCATCGAGTCTGCACCGACAACAATCCCACACCCCGGCCCTATCTCCACAACCCCACACATTCACCCTGCTAATCCCTCTAACCTACACATCCCGGGACACTAAGGGGCAATTTAGCATGGCCACTCCACCTAACCCGCACATCTTTGGACTGTGGAAGGAAACCGGAGCACCCGGAGGAAACCCACGCAGACACGGGGAGAACGTGCAAACTCCACACGGACAGTGACCCCAGCCGGGAATCGAACCCGGGTCTCTGGCACTGTGAGGCAGCAGTGCTAACCACTGTGCTACCGTGCCGCCCTATGATAAGACCAATCAAATTTCAGACTTCCAGACAAAATCTAAATTGATTTTTTTTTAAATGACATATCTGGCGAGTCAGTGCACAAACAAGGAATGCAACAACTGATTCAATGTCTTACTCTTTTCTGGCAGCTTGAGATTCTGGTTTATATTTATGGCTGTGCTTAAAGTCAGGCCATAGTGACGGGTGAATTTCAGGAAAATGAGATACCACATCATGGAGGAGTTTGTGATGATTCACATAATAAATTTACAACTCTGATACAAAACAGAAAATGCACAGAATACTCAGCAGGTCAGGCAGCATCTGCGGAAAGAGGAACAGAGTTCATGTTTCAGACCGATGACCTTTCATCAGAAGCGCTAAAAGTTACCAACTTTTTAATTCCAAACTCCTAAACCAAATTAAATTTCACAAACTGCGGTTCTAGAACTGGAACGCATTGTCTGGATTAGACCAGGCCTCTATTCGCCTACCAACATAACCACCACATTACCACATCCATGTCGCAGCTTCTACCTTCCTGTCAACCATGGTTGTCCATCTCACTAGGAACGCTGTTTCTCACGACAGATGCTGTTTGACCTGCTGAGTATTTCCAGCATTTTGTGTCTCCCTTTGTCTTCCAACCAATTTTTACAGGTTGGATGAACAGCAATGTGGTAAATGACTAGCTAATCTGCTTAGTGGCGCGGGGGATAAATGTTGATCAGGGTGCCGGAAGAACTCCCTGCTTTTCTCGGAATAGTGGCATTGTGCTATATTGTGCTGTATTGGCCCTTGGTTAAATAAACACTAAACTAAACACTAAACAAAACAAGAATGACTATCAAGTACTCCGAGTAAAGGAGTGATCACCTTTCTTGGCAACCTGCCAGCAAAATCGCAAGGCAGATCTAGGCTTTGCCAAGTGCACGATACGCATTAACCTTTCATCAATTTCGTTTTTAAACTTTTAACGTTTACTGGCACCATCTTTCACTTCACACGACCTGGGGGTAGAAAACATTCTGAATTTTGTTTTCGAATAGAGTCAATGAAACTGAGAATGGATAACAGTTCCCGACCTGTCATGAAAGCAAAATAGAAGCTGCTGAACTGCTGCCCATATGCCTGCATGAAAGATTTTGAATATTTTTGTTTGAAGAGTGAATCATTGAAATGAGCTGGCATATTAACTAGCTTGGAGTGATTCCTGACCTCATCACATCTCATCACAGAAAGAGACCAAATTAACATCCACGTGGCTGAAGAACTGCAAAATTAATTGTTGGTCCTTCACAGATTGCAATTCTGCTCCTGCTCGCCCGCATCTCATCGACCAGAAAGTCAAAAACGAACATACGAATTAGGAGCAGGAGTAAGGCCACTTGGCCCCTTGAACCTGCTGCCCCACTCAATAAGATCATGGCTGATCTGATTGCAACTTCAACCCCACATTGCCACCTTTCACTGCTTTGCTGATCAAAAATCTACCCACCTCTGCCTGAAAAACATTCAAAGACACATTGCTTTTGAGGACGAGAGTTTCAAAGATTCATGAGCCTCAGAGAAAAGAATTCTACTCAACTCTTGTCTTAAATGAGTGCCTCCTCGCTCCAGACTCTCCCACAAGGGGAAACACTCTCTTCACATCCACCTTGTCAAAGTTCCTCAGGATCTTAGATTTTTTTCAATCAAGTTGCCTCTTACTCTTCTGAACTCTAACAGATACAAGCCTCGTCCGCCTAACCTTTCCTCATAAGACAACAAATCCATTCTAGGTATTAGTCTAGTAACCCTTCTCTGAACTGCTTCCAATGCATTTTCATCCTTCCTTAACTAAGGAGGCCAACACTGCACACAATACTTCGGATGTGGTCACACCAATGCTTTATATAACTGAAGCATAATCTCTCTACTTACATATTCAATTATCCTCACAACAAACATAACATTGTTAGCTTTCCGAGGAAGATACATTGGCATAGTTGTGTATTCACTGGATGAGTAATTCAGAGACCCAGGGTAATGCTCCCGGGATCCAGGTTTGAACCCCACCACCGCAGATGGCGAAATTTGAATTCAACGTTTTTGAGGAGGTGGGCTATATGTGTAGATGAGGGCAGAGCAGGGAACCTACATGGACTTCAGTAAGACTTTTACAAGGCTCTGCATAGGAGAGTGGTCAAGAAGGTAAGATCCAAGGCAATTTGGTAAATTGGATCGGAAATTTGTTTAGTGGCAGGAGGCAGAGGCTGATGGTCAAAGACTGTTTTTGTGACTGGAAGCCTGTGTCCAGGGGTGTATTACAGGGATTGATGCTGGGTCCCTTGCTGTTTGTAGTGTACATTAATGATCGAGATATGAAAGTAAGTTTGCAGATGACACAAAAATTGGTGGTATGGTAAACAGCGAGGAGGATTAAACACATCTGTCCAAACTTGATCCCTTGGCCTCATTATTTAGTTTAAAGCCCTCTCTACTTCCCTAGTTATGTGATTCACTACAGTCCGGTGGTCCAAGCATGGTTCAGGGGTAGAACATCCCAACAATAGAGCAGCCACCCCTCCTTTCCCCAGTACTGGTGCCTGTGCCCCACAAACCGGAACACACTTCCCCATACACCAGTCTCTTAGCCACGCAATTATCTCTCTGACTTTACGTACCCAATGCCAATTTGCAAATGGCTCAGGTTATAATCCAGAGTTTGAATCCTTTGAAGTTTTGCTTTTTAATGTAGTGATTAGCACCTTATACCATGTCATACACTCCATGCACCTCATACACTCCAGCCATGATCTTACTGAATGGCAGACCTGGCTCGAGGGGCCAGATGGCCTACTCCTACTCCTAGTTCTTATATTCTTATGCAGAACTTCTTTCCTTGTTTTACCTATGCCATTGGTATATACATGGGTCATAATGACTGGATCCTTCCCCTCCCACATCAAGTGCTCCTCCAGTGCTGAGCAGATGTTCAAAACCTTGGCACCAGGCAGGCAACACCGCAGTCTAGACTCTTGATCTTTGCTGCAGACAACACTGTCAATCCCCCTCATTATATAGTTCCCTACTACCATCACATTCGTTTTTGCTCCTCCACTTGAATGGCTTCCTGTACCATGGTCAGTGAGATCAACCAACCTACAGCCCCCACTCTCATCCAAACAAGCTGAGAGAACCTCAAATCTATGAGGCAATTGTAAAGGATGAAACTTCTGCACTCCCCTTACCTGCCTCGCTCACAGTCTTATCCCCCCATCCCTGACTACTGAGCAAATCAGAAGACCCCATCCAAAGGGATATGCCTACTTCCTGGTACAAAGCAACATGGTTTATTTGATAGCAAAAGCCACTAGCCGCCTGAGAGATATATAGACACTTCAACCAGTTTATTATAGAAAACGCATTTACTCGGAGCGGTACAGTGGTTAGCACTGCTGCCTCACAGCACCAGGGACCCGGGTTCCATTCCCAGCTTGGGTCTGTGAGGAGTCTGCACGTTCTCCCCATGTCTGCGTGGGTTTCCTCCAGGTGCTCTGCTTTCCTCCTCCTCCATGGTAATTCTCTCCCTCCATGATATGTTGCAGTGTCTGCAGCTCAGCCTCCAGCTCAACGACTCAAGAGTCAAAGCTCCACAAGCCACAAACACTTACTGCAGGCTTGCTTGCTCTGGATCACAAAGGCATCCAGAAGATACCACCCGTCTTGCCATTCTTGATGTGTTTTCATTAGCTATTTATATTATTCAATTATATATTTTCCTTTTTTAATGATGCATTTTATTAGGCTTACCACCTGTTCCACCTTAGCCCTCACCAGGTCCGCATGAAACTCTTTTCTCATAGTAGAGGAAGAACCAATTGCGACAGGGTGAAAAGGCTACAAAAAGGAACCCTAACCCTCCTTCCCCTCTTCACCCAACTCTTCTACTCATCAAACCCTCAGGTATACACACTCTGTTCAAAACTGCACTTGTTTTCAAGGTGTGCCGGGTCTGAAAGGGATTTCCAACCCAATATGGGTAGTTTAAAGTTTATTTATTAGTGTCACAAGTAGGCTTACATTAACACTGCAATGACGTTACTGTGAAAATCCCCGAGTCGCCACACTCCGGCGCCTGTTTAGGTACACAGAGGGAGAATTTAGCACGTCTTTTGGACTGGGGGAGGAAAGCAGAGCACCCGGAGTAAACCCATGCAGACATGGGGAGAACGTGCAGACTCTGCACAGACCCAAGCTGGGAATTGAACCCGGGTCCCTGGTGCTGTGAGGCAGCAGTGCTAACCACTGTACCGCTCCGAGTAAATGCGTTTTCAATACTAAACTGGTTGAAGTGTCTGTATGTCTCACAGGCGGCTAGTGGCTTTTGCTACCAAATAAACCTGTTGGGACTTTAACCTGGTGCTGTGAGACTTCTTACTGTGTTTACCCCAGTCCAACGCTGGCATCTCCACATCATATCTCACAGGCAACAAGAGAATAGAGGAAGAGGGAAAATGGAAAGAGGAAAACTAAGAGCTGAAGGAAGAGGGAGGGGCTGGGGGAGAAAAGGGGTGCATTAGACACAAGGAAGGGCAAGACAAGGACATGATGGCAGAAGTGGGCAGCAATAGTGTTTATACAGGGAGCAAAGCAAACAAGCACACAAGGTCCAAAAGCTTTAATATTGGAACTTGGAAAGAAGGTGGTTTTAATAAAAACAAGTTTGCTTTTATATATGTAGTGCATGTTGTGTCTATAACTTCCCAAAGCACCTCTCAGCTAATAAATTACTCTTATTTGTGCAGAGCAAGCTCCCACTCTATTAAGGCAATAACCAGTTCATCTGCTTTGATCTGTTTGGTGGGTAGGATACCAGCTAGGACACATCTTCTACTCTTCTCTGATTAGTACCATGGGATCTTTGTTTCGCAGGTTGACAGGATTCTGGTTGGATTTTCCATCTGGAACATGATGCTTCTGACAATGCGACACTCACTAGTACTGTATCGGAATGTCAGCCTAGGTTATAAACACAAGTCCTGCAAGGGATTTTGAACCTTTAAACTTTGGACTCAGATGTAAAAGTGACTATTACAATTTGACATTATATTCCATGCTCATGGGTTAAATAAAAAGGTCAACTTACAGGAGGTTTGCTTTGTTACAGATGCGCCAAAACACTTCCGAGTTCAGCCACCCTTTCTGCAGACCAGTTGGAGTGACACGACTGCCAGCTGATCACGTCTGTTCCTTGGGCAGTCTAGAAACAATGCAATCATGTTATTTCACTGAATAAATAAAACAATCCAACCTCAAGCATTTAATAACCATTCAGTCAGTTAATCTACGTTAAAAGCTTGTCAACTTCAAAGGGCAGCTGCACATGCCTCATTTTTATAGAGTTGTTTATCTTTTACACTTTACCAGAGGGTGTGTGTTTTAGATGTGAATGAGCCTTAGAAACAATGTTTGAGCAGCAAATTAACAGAATTGCAGGGCTCCACACTGCTGTTTGAAATTGTGATTAGACATTTTCCTTTCAAGCAACGGACCAATTAGAGGATTTTACATTATATGCAGTAGTGTTCTATATTTGTAGCAGAGTATATTATTTTCATAGAATCCCTACAGTGCAGAAGGAAGCCATTCGGCCCATCAGGTCTGCACCAACCACAATCCCATCCAGCCCTATTCCCGTAACCCCACACATTTACCCTGCTAATCCCCTGACACCAGGGTCAATTTACCACAGCCAATCAACCTAACCCGCACATCTTTGGAGTGTGGGAGGAAACCAGAGCACCCGGAGGAAACCCACGCAGACATGGGGAGAATGTGCAAACTCCACACAGACAGTGACCCAATTCGGGAATCGAACCCAGGTCCCTGGCGCTGTGAGGCAGCAGTGCTAACCACTGTGCTACCGTGCCGCCCCACTTTTTATTTTATTCTATTTTATAAAATAGATTATTATTCACCACAATCCTTTTACACAATCTGCTACGGTCATTATGCCCATGGTGCGGACAGTTATAAAAAGGCAGGAAACCTCAGCCACATAGTCAAGCGTAACTTTAGTCCCATAAATTAAACAGATGGAAATTACATAAAGTCAGAGAGTACAGCAGGAGGCCATTTGGTCCATGAGCCCCCATGC
The DNA here is from genome assembly GCF_964213995.1 of Mustelus asterias. Taxonomy (NCBI): domain Eukaryota; kingdom Metazoa; phylum Chordata; class Chondrichthyes; order Carcharhiniformes; family Triakidae; genus Mustelus; species Mustelus asterias. The sequence continues at coordinate 20,565,748 of NC_135829.1, read as the reverse complement.
CAGCTCTTTCAAAGAGCTATACGATTAGTCTCACTCACAGAAATCATAGAAACCCTACAGTGCAGAAGGAGGCCATTCGGCCCATCGAGTCTGCACCGACCACAATCCCACCCAGGCCCTACCCCCACATATTTACCCGCTAATCCCTCTAACCTACGCATCTCAGGACTCTGGCAATTTTTAGCATGGCCAATCAACCTAACCTGCACATCTTTGGACTGTGGGAGGAAACCGGAGCACCCGGAGGAAACCCACGCAGACACGAGGAGAATGTGCAAACTCCACACAGACAGTGACCCAAGCCGGGAATCGAACCCGGGACCCTGGAGCTGTGAAGCAGCAGTGCTAACCACTGTGCTACCGTGCCGCCCACTCTATTGCTCTCTCCCAACAGCCCTGCAGATTTTGGCTTTTCAAGCAAATTTCAAATTCCTTTTGAAATCCACCATTGAATCTGCTTTTATCAAACTCTTAATATTGTTGAAAAAAGATAAATTTTTGTTGAAGCTTTTCATATTGCACTCATCAGGTCAACTTGCACAAATACAGTGCAAGTGAAACAAACAAATTATTTATACTGGACAAGGAGAGTGCTGATTGGTTGTAAAGTGGAGTCCCACTTGCCATCCAATCAGAACTCTCTTTTCATTAGGTATAAATTTGTTGGTTTCCCTTGTATTGTTTTCTTGCGAATTGATCTGATGATTGCAACACAAAAAACTAGATAGACACAACACCTTCATTCAAGGTTCTTTGCACAGAGCAGCAATCCTAGTTTCTGTAGTCTCTTCACATAATTGAAGTTCCCCATACCTGTTTCATTCTAATAAATTCACTTGCATTTACATAGCAACTTCGGACACCTCAGCACTTTCCAGGCACTGCAGTGCCTCTGAAGAGTAGTCGCTGTTGCAATTTAGGAAATGTAGCAGTCAAAGAACAAAGAACAATACAGCACAGGAACAGGCCCTTCGGCCCTCCAAGCCCGCGCCGCTCCCCGGTCCAGGATTGAATCCTGAATCCAGGATCCCCGCCCAATTTTCCAGCCTATCTACATACCAATATCCTATCCACCGAGCTGTCCCTCACAGCTACGATGCTTTGTTCATTACAACCTATTAACTTACCCCCACCCCCCCATTCCAGACCATGTGATCTCCAGGGAGAGGCGAAAACCCAGAGTGAAAAACCCCAGGGCCAATATGGGGAAAAAAAAATCTGGGAAATTCCTCTCCGACCCCCTGAGGCGATCGAAACGAGTCCAGGAGATCACAATGGCCCCGATCGGAAAATGCTTCCCAACCCTAGTCATTTCCACTTCCACGAACACCATATGAATCCCCTGCCCCCGAGACAGGTTCCCAACTATCCGCAGTCTCACTCTGTACTGGCACCAGCAAGATGATCGTAGAATGAAGCCTTGAAACGAGAAACCAGGAACAATTAGCCCGCGCCGCTCCCTGGTCCAAACTAGATCACTCTTTTGTATCCCTCCATTCCCACTCCGTTCATATAGCTGTCTAGATAAGTCTTAAACGTTCCCAGTGTGTCCGCCTCCACCACCTTGCCCGGCAACACATTCCAGGCCCCCACGACCCTCTGTGTGAAATATGTCCTTCTGATATCTGTGTTAAACCTCCCCCCCTTCACCTTGAACCTATGACCCCTCGTGAACGTCACCACCGACCCGGGGAAAAGCTTCCCACCGTTCACCCTATCTATGCCTTTCATAATTTTATACACCTCTATTAAGTCTCCCCTCATCCTCCGTCTTTCCAAGGAGAACAACCCCAGTTTCCCCAATCTCTCCTCATAACCAAGCCCCTCCATACCAGGCAACATCCTGGTAAACCTCCTCTGTACTCTCTCCAAAGCCTCCACGTCCTTCTGGTAGTGTGGCGACCAGAACTGGACGCAGTATTCCAAATGCGGCCGAACCAACGTTCTATACATCTGCAACATCAGACCCCAACTTTTATACTCTATGCCCCGTCCTATAAAGGCAAGCATGCCATATGCCTTCTTCACCACCTTCTCCACCTGTGACGTCACCTTCAAAGATCTGTGGACTTGCACACCCAGGTCCCTCTGCGTCTCTACACCCTTTATGGTTCTTCCATTTATCGTGTAGCTCCTCCCTACATTATTCCCACCAAAATGCATCACTTCGCATTTATCAGGATTGAACTCCATCTGCCATTTCCTTGCCCAAATTTCCAGCCTATCTATATCCTTCTGTAGCCTCTGACAATGTTCCTCACTATCTGCAAGTCCTGCCAGTTTTGTGTCGTCCGCAAACTTACTGATCACCCCAGTTACTCCTTCTTCCAGATCATTTATATAAATCACAAACAGCAGAGGTCCCAATACAGAGCCCTGCGGTACACCACTAGTCACAGGCCTCCAGCCGGAAAAAGACCCTTCCACTACCACCCTCTGTCTTCTATGACCAAGCCAGTTCTCCACCCATCTAGCCACCTCCCCCTTTATCCCAAGTCAATTTGCATCTAGCAAACTTCTACAAACAGCAAGTGATAATGATTAGATAATCTGTGTTGAATGAGGGACAGGTGTTGTCCATCCGATCAGTATCCTGGGACTTCCCATTGACCAGAAATACAACTAGCCATACAAATACTGTGGCGACAAGAGCAGTAAGGAGTCTAACAACACCAGGTTAAAGTCCAACAGGTTTATTTGGTAGCAAACGCCACTAGCTTTCGGAGTGCTGCTCCTTCGTCAGGTCGTCAGGGAATAGGGCTGGATGGGATTGTGGTTGGTGCAGACTCGATGGGCCAAATGGCTTCCTTCTGCACTGTAGGGATTCTATGAAAGTAATATACTCTGCTACAAATATAGAACACTCCTGCATATAACGTAAAATCCTTTAATTGGTCTGTTGCTTGAAAGGAAAATGTCTAATCACAATTTCAAACAGCAGTGTGACCTACAATTTCAAACAGCAGTGTGACCTACAAGAGCAAGTCAGAGGGTGGGAATTCTGTGGCAAATTCAGTAATTCACCCATGTCCACCATCTAAATGGCACAAGTCAGGACAGAGATAAAATACTCTCCATTTGCCTGGATGAGTGCAGCTCCAACAACACTCAAAGGAGCTTGACACCCATCCAGCACAAAGCAGCCCCCTTGATTGGTACCCCACCAACATTCACTCTCTCCACCACTGACGAACAGTGACAGCAGTGTGTACCATCTACAAGATGCACTGCAGCAACTCACCAAAGATCCTTAGACAGCACCTTCTAATCCGACCACCACTCCCAACTAGAAGGACAAGGGCAGCAGAACACGGCCACCTGCAAGTTCCCGTCCAAGTCACTCACTATCCCTAACTTGGAAATATTTTGCCGTTCCTTCACTGTCGCTGGGTCAAAATCCTGGAACTCCCTCTCTAATAGCACAGAGAGTAGACCTACGCCACATGGACTGCAGCAGTTTAAGAAGGCAGCTCACCAGCACCTTCTCAAGGACGAGGGATGGGTAATAAATGCTGGCCTAGCCAGTGATGCTCACATGCCATTTTTAAAAATTCTTCCAAATTGTGGTGCCCGGATTTGATTCGTACCCCAGCTGATGTTTAACCAGTGATTTATAAAGCTTTACCATAACTTCCTTGCTTTTGTATTCTATGCCTTTCTTTATAAAGCCAAAGATTCTGGGAGCCTTTTTAAACAACCACGTTGACTTGTCTTGGCATCATCTAAAATTAGTGAATGTAACCTCCAGGTCTCTGTTTCTGTACACCTTAAAATGGTACCATTTAGTTTGTATTATCTTTCATCATTCTTCCTTCCGAAATGCAGCACTTCATGTTTCTCTGCATGAAATTCTGTGGGCCATCCTGATGAGTGCAATAATAAAAAGTTTTGACCATATGTGTCTTTTTCTTTAGCATTCAGGTTCAGCCCTATCAAACAACACAAGAGAAAATCTTTGCTAAAAAATCTGAATGATCAGATAAATTGAACTGAATGGCTTTGAATTAAAAGATAATATGCTGGCAAAATTTGTTTTCGTTTGGAGACTAGAGCCCCCATTATCCCTAATGTACATGCACCAAATGAAGGATTGTGATTATGGCACAATGGCATGCGGGTTAGATGGATTGGCAATGCTAAATTGCCACTTAGTGTTTGGGGGATTAGCAGGGTAAATATGTGGGGTTACGGGGATAGAGGCTGGGTGGGATTGTGGTCGGTGCAGACTCGATGGGCTGAATGGCCTCCTTCTGCACTGTAGGGATTCTATGATTCTTAAGCAGCCACGCCACAGTTGCAAACACACGTTTAACTGTGCCCGATTTCCAGAGACAGGAAACAGACCATCATTTTCACCAGAGAGATGTTATCCTTGTGCTATGTGGTGAAGCGATTTGATTAATTGTGCTGCAGAAACAGGACAGCAGGATATCTTCACAAATGCAGCAGGTTCTTCCCTGTGCAGTCGTCAATGGGAACAACATATATGTTGCATATATGTTAAGAGTAAACTGAAATGTGGCATTATCTGTGGTTAGCTGATAAATCTAAGTCTCTTTAAAGCACAAGATGACATGGGAGTTGGGGGAGCAATTTCAGAAACTTGCTCCAAGGTTGCCCAGTGACCAAAATCCACAACTACACTTCGTCAGTTGCCAATAAAAGTAACGTGACAATTTATGACAGGAAGCGCTGACAAAAATGAGTACGACAGAAGTACGGGTTGTGGACAGGATGTGAATACTCTACTCAAAAATTATTTAACTCTTCCTATCAAAACTGGTTTCAGGATAACAGCAGTGTATCACCCCTATTCTGGCTCTTTCTGTTTACAGGCCCATCTGGTACCATTCTCCTTTAGGTGCTGGGCAGAAGCAGAGTCAGGGAAACCTGGCAACAGATTCTAAGAACAACTCTCTTTACAATGGCAGCATTATTTCCTTTGATCTGCTCTGCATTCCTCTTTTTGTACATCAGCTTTATTGACAGACACCAAACATTTAATTTACTCCGATATACAGACCGTTTTCCTGATACATCTTGTTCAGCATTTTCCCACTAAGCCTGTAATCCCTCTGCCTTTTCCACCCTAAGTGCATGACTTCATCTACTGCAGCTGTCAATTCATTCACCCATCTCTGCATATCGTTCAACTTCCCCTGAAGCCTGCTCCACTTTCCACTTCTGCTACTGTGTTCATCTTCAATCTTTTGATATAAAGCTACTGGGATGCTCTTTCAGATAATTTACAAAAGTGTTAAAACATCAGTCTAATGCTAAACCCAGCAGGATTCCATTCGAACACCTTCCCATTCATAATCCAATCCATCTCAACACACTGCCACTAACCCTGTCAGCTCATTTTACAAACTTGTTTTCTCTGAGATAGCTGATCAGAAACCTTACTAAAAACCCAGTCCATCACACTTACATTATTCTTTAATAATTCCATGAAAAAATACATTCGTCTGGCACGACACTCCTTAACCAATAACAAGACTTCCTTTCAAGCTTTTCACTAACTTTGCATCTTTCGGCTGAGTTGTTGAACTATGGCACCTCTGATCTCTCAGGTGCACGTAAAGAATCCCACAGCTCTATTGTGATGAAGAATAGCGAGTTATCCCTGGTGTCCTAACTAACAGTTAACCCATCATGAACATAACAGCAATGGATTCTCTAGTCATTATCAGCTTGGCATTTGTGGTAAGAAAATTGGCTGCTGTGTTTCCTATATTACAACAATGACCATATTTCAAAAGCACATCATCAAATCATATAGGAGCAGGAGTATGCCATTCAATAAGATCATACCCGAGTGGCCTTAATTCCACTTTCCTGCCTGCCCCCATAACCCACTTGCCTCCCCCTCCAAACCTCGACTCACTTGCCTCTCCCTCCAAACCTCGACTCACTTGCCTCTCCCTCCAACCCTCGAATCCCTTGCCTCCCCCTCCAAACCTCGACTCACTTGCCTCTCCCTCCAACCCTCGAATCCCTTGCCTCTCCCTCCAAACCTCGACTCACTTGCCTCTCCCTCCAACCCTCGACTCCCCCTCCAACCCTCGACTCCCTCGCCTCTCCCTCCAACCCTCGACTCCCTCGCCTCTCCCTCCAACCCTCGACTCCCTCGCCTCTCCCTCCAACCCTCGACTCCCTCGCCTCTCCCTCCAACCCTCGACTCCCTCGCCTCTCCCTCCAACCCTCGATCCCTTGCCTCTCCCTCCAACCCTCGACTCACTTGCCTCCCCCTCCTCATTATTCCTACCCAAATGCATCACTGCACACTTCCCTGTGTATCACCAGTCTGACAAGCTATTTTTTCTTTACTAGTTATTAGCTGCAAAGTGGTCGAGGCAACTTGTCGTTGTGAAAGATGCTGTATAAACGTCTTCTCCTCACCCCTGAATTTTGATTCTAGAATGTTTCCTGGAACTGACGAGGAAGTAACTGGTCACCTAATTTCCTAAACATCACTTTTAAAACAAATAAGGGTTGAATATTGTCTCTACTCCTTTCTCCAGATGAATCCCCAATATCTTCCCCAACACATTCATGAATTGCAGAAGAATTCTTATCTGTATTCCATCCCGGCAGTTCCTTCATTAACTTGCTCTGGTTTAAATATCTAGTTTCCAACACAGTGTTGATGTAAATTCGATTGTAACTTTAATCTGATTGTCTTGGAACATTTGGGGTGGAATGTTACCGTCCCGCCCACCATGGGAGTTGTACCGGATGGGACACAGGCCATGCAAAGGTCTGTTGACCTTGGATGGGATTTCTGGTCTTGGGGTGAGTGTAGCTGGAAAATCCCGCCCTTTGATTCTGCACCAATATGACCCTGTGCAGGTTGTTTACTTGAATGGATATATTTTCAATTCTACTCAAATCCAATGCTTACATTGCAGCCTTATGCAATGTTTAAACAAATCCTCACCTGAGATTTGTTGAGTATTTATTCCAACTCTGCACAGATCAAATACTCTCAGCTCAACCTATGTAGCAATTGTCCCTTCATAGAATAGAATAGAATAGAATCCCTACAGTGCAGAAGGAGGCTCACCGAGTCCGCACCAACCCCAATCTCACCCAGGCCCTATTACCATAACCACACATATTTACCCTGCTAATGCCCGACACTAGGGTCAATTTAGCGTGGCCAATACACCTAACCCGCACACCTTTGGAGTGTGGAAGGAAACCGGAGCACCCAGAGGAAACGCACGCAGACAGGGGGAGAACGTGCAAACTCCACACAGACAGTGACCCGAGGCTGGAATTGAACCCAGGCACTGTGAGGCAGCAGTACTAAACACTGTCCCTTGACCCATAGAGGTGGCTATGTTGTGGAGATGCCGGCATTGGACTGGGGTAAACACAGTAAGAAGTCACACAACACCAGGTTAAAGTCCAACAGGTTTATTTGGTAGCAAAAGCCACTAGCTTTCGGAGTGCTGCTCCTTCATCAGGTGAGTGGGATTTCAGTTCACAAACAGGGCATATAAAGATACAAACTCAATTTACAAAATAATGGTTGGAATGCGAGTCTTTACAGGTAATCAAGTCTTAAAGGTACAGACAATGTGAGTGGAGAGAGGGTTAAACACAGGTTAAAGAGATGTGTATTGTCTCCAGCCAGGACAGTTAGTGAGATTTTGCAACCCCAGGCAAGTCATGGGGGTTACAGATAGTGTGACATGAACCCAAGATCCCGGTTGAGGCCGTCCTCATCTGTGCAGAACTTGGCTATCAGTCTCTGCTCAGCGACTCTGCGTTGTCGTGTGTCTTGAAGGCCACCTTGGGGAACGCTTACCCGAAGGTCAGAGGCCGAATGCCTGTGACCACTGAAGTGTTCCCCAACAGGAAGAGAACTCCTGACTGGTGATTGTCGAGCGGTGTTCATTCATCTGTTGTCGTAGCGTCTGCATGGTCTCCCCAATGTACCATGCCTCGGCACATTCTTTCCTGCAGCGTACCGGGACTTGATGGATTGAGTTATAAGGAGAGGCTGAATAGACTGGGACTTTTTTCTCTGGAGCGTAGGAGGCTGAGGGGTGACCTTATAGAGGTCTATAAAATAATGAGGGGCATAGACAAGGTAGATAGTCAATATCTTTTCCCAAAGGTAGGGGAGTCTAGAGGGCAAACTAGAGGGCATAGGTTTAAGGTGAAAGGGGAGAGATACAAAAGTGTCCAGAGGGGCAGTGTTTTCACACAGAGGGTGGTGAGTGTCTGGAACAAGCTGCCAGAGGTAGTGGTAGAGGCGGGTACAATTTTATCTTTTAAAAAGCATTTAGATAGTTACATGGGTACGATGGGTATAGAGGAATATGGGCCAAATGGGATTATGCTTAGGGGGTTTAAAAAAAAGGGCGGCTTGGACAAGTTGGGCTGAAGGGCCTGTTACCATGCTGTAAACCTCTATGAGTCTATCAGGTAGACAACGTTGTCCGAGTTGCAAGTGTATGTACCGTGTACCTGGTGGATGGTGTTCTCACGTGAGATGATGGCATCGTGTTGATGATCCAGCACGTCTTGCAGCGGTTGCTGTGGCACGGTTGTGTGGTGTCGTGGTCACTTCCCCTGAAGGCTGGGGAGTTTGCTGCGGACAATGGTCTGTTTGAGGTTGTGCGGTTGTTTGAAGGCAAGAAGTGGGGGTGTGGGGATGGCCTTGGCGAGATGTCCGTCTTCATCAATGACATGTTGAAGGCTCCGGAGAAGATGTCGTAGCTTCTCCGCTCCGGGGAAGTACTGGACGATGAAGGGTACTCTGTCCGTCGTGTCCTGTGTTTGTCTTCTGAGGAGGTTGGTGCGGTTTTTTGCTGTGGCGCGTCGGAACTGTCGATCGATGAATCGAGCGCCATATCCTGTTCGTCGTACGCTGCAGGAAAGGATGTCCCGAGGCATGGTACCTTGGGGAGACCATGCCACGCTACGACAACGGATGATTGAACACCGCTCAACAATCACCAGGCAAGAGTGTTCTCTTCCTGTCGGGGAACACTTCAGCGGTCACGGGCATTCGGCCTCTGATCTTCAGGTAAGCGTTCTCCAAGGCGACCTTCACGACACACGACAACGCAGAGTCGCTGAGCAGAGACTGATAGCCAAGTTCCGCACACACGAGGATGGCCTCAACCTGGATCTTGGGTTCATGTCACACTATCTGTAACCCCCACGACTTGCCTGGGCTTGCAAAATCTCACTCACTGTCCTGGCTGGAGACAATACACATCTCTTTAACCTGTGCTTAACCCTCTCTCCACTCACATTGTCTGTACCTTTAAGACTTGATTACCTGTAAAGACTCGCATTCCAACCTTTATTATGTAAATTGAGTTTGTGTCGTTATATTTGCGAACTGAAATCCCACTCACCTGGTGAAGGAGCAGCGCTCCGAAAGCTAGTGGCTTTTGCTACCAAATAAACCTGTTGGACTTTAACCTGGTGTTGTGAGACTTCGTACCATAGAGGTGACCCAGAAATGCAAAATCACAGGATTATCTTTGATATTCACAGGCAAGGGTCTCTAAAAATGATTGCAACATTAATTTCTGCCTAAGCAAGCCAAAGATTGTGCCAATTCGGAAAAATCTACCTTGCACTCACCAACTGTCACCAACCTTTATAGATGCACCATAGAAAGCATCCTTTCTGGTTGTATCACAGCTTGGTATGGCTTCTGCTCTGCCCAAGACCGCAAGCAACTACAAAAGGTCGTGAATGTAGCCCAATCCATCATGCAAATCAGCTTCCCATCCATTGACACTGTCTACACTGCCCGCTGCCTCGGCAAAGCAGCCAACATAATTAAGGACCCCACGCACCCCGGACATTCTCTCTTCCACCTTCTTCCTTCGGGAAAAAGATACAAAAGTCTGAGGTCACGTACCAACCGACTCAAGAACAGCTTCTTCCCTGCTGCCGTCAGACTTTTGAATGGACTTAGCTTGCATTAAGTTGATCTTTCTCTGCACCCTAGCTATGACTGTAACACTACATTCTGCACTCTCTCCTTTCCTTCTCTATGTACGGTATGCTTTGTCTGTATAGCGCGCAAGAAACAATACTTATCACTATGTGAATACATGTGACAATAATAAATCAAATCTATGTTGTGCATCAGTTGCTGCTCAGAATTATGACGCTATTGTTTTGCATACCAGTAAGTCATCATGGGTGCTTTGGAGTGAAAACCACAAATATACAATGGAATGTCGCCAACTAAATTCAAATTGTTCATTTAATTATAAGAATCTACTTAAGCCCTGAGATCATACAGGGCTGTTCTGATCTGCGTATTAACTCGACCACAGCAATTAGATCCTCCTCCAACCAGACTGAACTTCATCTAGTTTGCTTGCTGCTCCAGCCCTCGAAAAATTCTTCTAGATCGCAGCCATCAAGTCAGGCCCAGGCTTGTACACCATATTCTTAAATCCTGCCCTAACCATAGGCAGCCTATTCAACTCCAGCTCCTGCCCACCGCAGGTGTCAAACCTAGACAGTAAGCACCCCCTTACTTTCTCCTGACCTGAAGCCCAAACCCTAATAACCCAGTTTCTTTCTCAACTTGCACACTTACCTACCTCCAATAGATAAGATAGATTTTTGAACAGTAAAGGAATTAAGGGTTATGGTGAGCGGGCGGGTAAGTGGAGCTGAGTCCACAAAAAGATCAATAATGATGTTATTGAATGGCGGAGCAGGCTCGAGGGGCCAGATGACCTACTCCTGCTCCTAGTTCTTATGTTCCAACCTGCTACATATTAGCTAGTGCCATTTTGCTTTGTATCCTGTGCTTTAACAAAAGTAAAATAGAGATAGGATGTATGAGAAAGTAATCATGCCATACATACAAGGCTGGGAGTGGGGAAAACAGTGGGAAGAAAGTAGTTACAGAAAGAGAAAGATAGTATGACGGATGCAAGCATCAAATGTAGATAGAGGAAAAAGAAAGTGTGAGGGAGATAGAGCCTGCTTTGTACTGAGGTTAGTGGAGTGGCTGGCAACCAGTACAGGAAACCTGGGTCTTTTGTGGCCAGCAGAAAGCCACAGAAAGCTTGCCCAATCCACAAGAATGGTTGTGGGATGGCAGTTGCTTTTCTTCCCCCCACAAATAAACCCTGTCCGTCAGGAACTGGATACCGCAACAGATCACAAAAAGAGCGATCACACCGTACAGGAAGACCTCCCCTACAAACAGTCGCACTGGAACAGAAGGGATCCTTGGTTTAACATTTTGTGGAGGTCATTATCTCCAATAATATATGGTTGCCTCAGCAGGGGCAATAAAGTGGCAGCGTGGGTGCTAGCTCAAATACCTGGAGTGGGGCTTAAGAACACAACCTTGAGTCAAAAGTATGTATAAGACTTTGTACATTTCTTTGTATAATGTTCCTGTTTGTATAATCTGTGACTCATTGCAAGCAATGCTACAGAGGTTGGCTATTTCAAAAAAAAATTCAAGTAATCTCCCCTTAAACTTGCCTTGGAAATTGAAAGGTAATTTTCTTTAAAAAAATAGATAAGAACAGTTTAAGATTTTAGATGACAGCATTCTATGATGTCCCACCCAAGTTGTGAACCAGGATAGGCAGCAAATCACAAAACAGGTTCCCAGAGCTGATCGTCTCTCAGCATCCACCTAATGTCAAACATTAATGAAGTCCATTCAGTTGTAATCCAAATAAATGTTTGTATTGGGCTCTGACGAAGGGTCATTCAGACTTGAAACATTAACTCTATTCTCTCTCCACTGATGCTGTCAGACCTGTTGAGATTTTCCAGCATTTTTCTATTTTTGTTTCAGATTCCAGCATCCGCAGTATTTTGCGTTTATACTGGTCAGTCAGGTGGGCAAAGGATCCCATCAATATGGGAAACGATGGCCTAGTGATATTATCGCTAGACTATTAATCCAGAAGACCCGGATTCGAATCCCGCCACGGCCGATGATAGAATTTGAATTCAATGAAAAACATCTGGAATTAGGAATCCACTGATGACCATGAAACCATTGTCAATTGTCGGAAAAACCCATCTGGTTCGCTAATGTCCTTTAGAGAAGGAAATCTGGCATCCTTACCCGGTCTGGCCTACATGTGACTCCAGAGCCACAGTAATGTGGTTGACTCTCAACTGCCCTCCAAGGGCAACTAGGGATGGGCAATAAATGCTGGCCAGCCAGCGATGCCCATGTCCCACTTGTGAAAAAAGACATGTTTGAGTGCCCAGAACAAGTTAGAGAGATTTCACCTGCCCTCTATGAGGTTCTCACTTCTTCCCAAAGGACTCGTATGACTTAATTAAATTGAGTGAGCTTATTCATAGCCTTGGGGTCTAAGCAGGCACCAGGCACTGTTAAAAGTTTGATCAGTGATAACTGCTCTGCCTATTTGATCAGAATATTGATAAGCTGTTGCCTGCCCAGCTAGGACCACACAGCCATTAGCTTGATGCCTCACAGAGACATCTGGAGTGAGGTAGGAAGATGATTGGTCTGAGGGACAGGCTTACCCCCATAGGTTTCATTGCTGATGGTTGAACTAGCCAGCGTAGCACAATAATGGCCTGGATTTCTGCGGAGCTGCCTATTTCAGATATTGACTTGACTCCAAATTTCCATGGAGGCATGTCATCTTGCAGCCACCGGAAACAGGAGGAGAGTCATTAGTTGGTCCTTGGGTATACAGAAAGTATGTCTTTAAGCTGATGGCAAGTATGGGTTGATAAGGGCAGAACGGTGGCACAGTGATTAGCACTGCTGCCTCACAGCTCCAGGGACCCGGGTTCGATTCCCGGCTTGGGTCACTGTCTGTGTGGAGTTTGCACGTTCTCCCCGTGTCCGTATGGGTTTCCTCCGGGTGCTCCGGTTTCCAATACAGTCCAAAGGACGTGCTGGTTAGGGTGCATTGGCCATGCTAAATTCTCCCTCAGTGTACCCGAACTGGCGCCGGAGTGTGGCGACCAGGGGATTTTCACAGTAACTTCACTGCAGTATTAATGTAAGCCTACTTGTGACACTAATAAATAAACTTAAAACTTTAACTTATACTCCTCAGCAACATAATGGGCAGCACATGTCAACATAACATGTTTAATCCACATCCTTATGGACAGGCCTTTGGCAGAAAGGAAGTGCCCTCCTGGAGTACTGTGTGCAATTTTAGTCTCCTTAGCGAGGAAAGGATATACTTGCCAAAGAGAGAGTGCAACGAAGTTTCACCAGACTGATTCCTGGGATGGCAGAATCGTCGTAAGAGGAGAGATTGGGTTGACTCGGCCTGTGTTCACTGGAGTTTAGAAGAACGAGAGGGAATCTCAATGAAACGTATCAAATTCTGACAAGGCTGGACAGGCGGGATGCAGGGGTATTGTTTCCTCTGGCTGGGAGGAGGTTCCTCGAACAAGGGGATCACAGTCTCAGGATGCAAGGCAGGCCATTTAGGACTGAGATGAGGAGATGTTTCTTCACTCCAGAGATGGTGAATCTGTGGAATTGTCTACCACAGAAGGCCATGAAGGCCAAGGCCAAGTATATTTAAGGAGGAAAGTAGATAGATTTGTGGACTTTAACGGCGTCAAGGATATAGGGAGAGTGTAGAGTATGGCATTGAAATAGAGGATGAGCCATGATCATACTGAATGACAAAGCAGGCTTTAAAGTCAAATAACCTGCTCCTATTTCCTATGGGTTTATTTGGTAGCACGAGCTTTCGGAGCATTGCCCCTTCATCAGGTGAGTGAAAAGTTCGATTCACAAACAGGGCATATGTGAACCGAATTCTTCACTCACTTGATGAAGGGGCAACGCTCCGAAAGCTCATGCTACCAAATAAGCCTATTGGACTTCAACCTGGTGTTGTGAGACTTCTTAGTGTGCCCACCCCAGTCCAACGCCGGCAACTCCACATCATGCCTATTTTCCATGTTTCTTGGAGGCTGACTTATGCACCCCTGTACTGAGACCATTGCAGGCCACAGCACACACTCTCCCTCCTGACATTCTCTCTCATTTGGTCCTAGATATCACACACGGGCCAGAGGACAACATCCTGTTGCAGATCTGAATTGTCCAGAAGAAGAATGATCAAGGAGAACTGTTTGGAGACAAGACATTTACCCTACACTGCAACTTTGAAGCTATTGGAAAAAGGCAAAATGGCTAAGTGTTCTTTGCCCCTTATCAGTCTGGTCTCTCTGGTCAGCTGATTTCAGCATTCATAGGACGTCAAGGTACAAGATATCAAGTAGCTGGAACAGATTATATTCATATAGCTTCTTTAACATAATGAAATGACCCAACACACAGGAGCATTATAAAACAAATCACGACACTCAGCCACATAAGGAGATGTATTAATTTACCCAAAACCGGTTCAAAGAGGTGTGTTTTAAGGAGTGCCTTGAAGGAGGGAAGTGAAGTGGAGAGGCAGAAAGGTGTAGGGAAGGTATTGCAGAGCTTTGGGCCTTGGCTACTGAAGCCACCACCACCACTAATGGCAAAACAATTAAAATTGGGGATTCACAAGAGGCCAGAGTGAGAGAAGTGCAGAGATCGCAGTGGGTTCTGGGGCTGGCAGAGACTACAGAGATAGGGAAGGGCGAGGTCATGGAAGGATTGGGAACAAGAATGGGAATTTTAAAATCAAAACGCTGCTTAAAGTTTAAAGTTTATTTATTAGTGTCACAAGTAGGCTGACATTAACACTGCAATGAAGTTACTGTGAAAATCCCCTAGTTGCCGCACTCCGGCGCCTGTTCGGGTACACTGAGGGAGAATTTAGCATGGCCAATGCACCTAACCAGCACATCTTTCAGATAGTGAGAGGAAACCGGGGCACCCGGAGGAAACCCATGCAGACACGGGGAGAACGTGCAAACTCCACACAGACAGTGACCCAAGCCGGGTCCCTGACGCTGCGACACTTGACAGGGAGCCAGTGTACTTCAGTGAACGTGGGTTATAGAGGAAGGGGCTCGGTGCAAGTTTAGACACGGGCAGGTGAGTTTTGGATGACCTCAAGTGGAATGTGGGAAACCAGCTAGGAGTTTGTTGAAATTGTTGAAATATACTAACAAAAGACATCACTGAGGATTTCAGCAACAGATGAGATTGGCAACGTTGCAGAGGTGGAAACAGACAGTCTTAGTGATGAGGTTGGAAGCTCATCTCGGGGTCAAATTTGTGAATGTACTGGCTTAATCTCAAGCTACTGCCATGGAGTGGGATGGTAGCTAGGGAATGGAGGTTGGTGGGGACCGAAAACACTGGGGAAGATGGGAGAGGGCAGGGCACCAACCATCATATCTCATTAGTTATCCCAATGCCCAAGAAAGTGGGTGACTAGCTTCCCAGGAAGAAAATTCCATAAAAAGGAGTGCTGCAATATTTTCTTTCAGAAATGCTTGAACAGACAATCCTCTTATAACGTCATCCAACATGTCATGGAAGGCATGACCTATACAAGATTGAAAAATTTGTTGAAAAAGTCGCATCAAGTAAGGTGAGTTAACTTAGTCAGGATTCCCACTCATATGTCACACGATCCAGTCACTTTGTGGCTTACTTTTTGTTGTCTTCTGCATTCTTAATACGCAGGAAAATGTGGAAGTTCCCACCACTATAATCCATTGACTCTGTCTACACTTCCCGCTGCCTCAGAAAAGCAGCCAGCATAATTAAGGACCCCACGCACCCTGGACATTCTCTCTTCCACCTTCTTCCGTCGGGAAAAAAATACAAAAGTCTGAGGTCACGTACCAACCGACTCAAGAACAGCTTCTTCCCTGCTGTCATCAGACTTTTGAATGGACCTATCTCGCACTAAGTTGATCTTTCTCTACACCCTAGCTATGACTGTAACACTACATTCTGCACTCTCTCCTTTCCTTCTCTATGAACGGTATGCTTTGTCTGTATTTCAATATATACTAATACATGTGACAATAATAAATCAAATCAAAGAAAGAACACTAAGCTGGTTACTATTGAGACCCTTCGTTGCACATGATAGGAGGGTAGAGTTGCCAGCATGAATGCCAACCCATTCGTCTAGACTCACACTCATCAGAATTATTCTGGTGTTACCAGGAATTGAAGATCAATCTCCAGGATACAGTTGTGATCAAACAGGGAGAAAAATCTTGGGGATTAAACAAAATCTGTGTTCTTTTGTCAATAATGGGAGATAAAGGGGAAAGAAAACTTTCACTCAGCCAAGAACCATCAAATCGGGGAATAAAGATTTTGTTTCCTTTCCAATTCAGGTGGGAAGACAGTCTGCCAGAGGATGGACAAATATGGAGGATGGTAAGGATGTGTTCTTCGAGGCAGGCAGCCAACTACTGAAACCTCCAGGAATACAGCCATTCAGAGCTGGCAACCCGAGTCCGGGGTGACAACTAAATAAAAACTTAAACCAATATACAAATGGGAGCCATCATCTCAGCGGCACATCTAATAGTTTGTACTAACTACAAGATGCACTGCAGCAACTTGCGAAGACTTCTTCAGCAGCATCTTCCAAACTGGGGCCTCTACCACCTAGAAGAATAAGGGCAGCGGGTATATGGAAATATCATAAGCTGCATGTTCCCCTCGATATCTCGCACCACTCTGACATGGATTTATATCACCGCTCCTTCATCATGGGTCAAAATCCTGGAACGCCCCCCCAACGGCATTGTGGATGTGCCCAAGCCACGTGGACAGCAGTGGTTCAAATCAGTGGTTCACCACCACCTTCTCAAGCACAATTAGGGTTGGGCAAAAGCTGACCTTGCAGTGATAGTTCCACCTCATGAATGAATAAAGAAAAATGTGAAACTGGACACTGAGAAACACTTCCTGTAAACTACAAAAAGGGAAGTGAATTAGTTAAAAATAAAAAGGTTGGATTGTGATTTGACTTCTTATTCCACAATGGTAGATTCAATTACATACATAATAACACTGAGATACATCAGTCACACTCAAGATTCCTAATATAAATTCAGGGCTGTGTGTGGAATGAATATGGAAAATGGCCCTGAATCTCCTGAGGATTTCTGCAATCAATCAATCAACCTCTAATGGGCCTGACACGTCACCAAATGACCTCAAAAAGGACACACCAACTTATGCGTGGGAAGACTCGAGTTGCTCATTTACTTTCACCTCTCATCAATTTTAAGTCATCTTTTCTGCCTACACATGCTGATGGAAGACACCAGCACGTTTGCAGGCCTTTTAAAACCACTCAAGCAGCCTTCAAATTGGATGAGGTCGGGGAGAATTGGTTTGCAGGTAAAGTACCCCTTCTGGGGAGGTGGCTCATCTAGACATCTCTGCCCCGAAACTAGAAACTCGCTGACCTGAAGACAGGACATAAAGAGGGTAATTGATGTTTTCATGTTGGTAACATTTTGATCGTGTTGCCTGCATTTTACCAGAAATAAGGCCACTTCCACAAATAATTGTAAGAGATTGGCTGGAGGAGGCTTTTTTTTCATGATTTGTTCTTCTGTACAAGAATCTAAATTATACCCTGCATTTCAGTACAGGTGGCTCCCACATTTTGACATCAAATTACACACTTTGCAAACCTCTAACCTTTTAAAAATATTACACAACTTTGGGCAGATGTACCACTGTACGAGTCAGACATGCCATTATTGTCTACAACCAGTCATGTTGAAAATCTATTCCAACAAGTAATACACTTAAAGCTTTTAGAACCGTTTGCTTGTCTTATGAATTTGTATTATTGATTTTCTCACTAGCACAAGGGGAATCTGACCTTCTATTTGTAAAAGTCATGTCAGCGCGCCCACCGACAACCTCATTCCACATTTCCTAACAAAGTGCAGGAGAAGAAAACGGAGTTGATTGACCATCCGATCAAAACCACTTTGCAGCAGCAAGTCTGTTCAAAACGTGGACATCTATTTGAATACAGAGCAGAAATTTGTATGCAGTAGATTAAAAGTTCACACCTGTAAGGAATGAAATCCTACAAATAATGCAAATAACCAGCAGTTGTTTAATGTGTTCACTGAGATTTGAAGCTGTAGAGTTCAGCTTTGAAGCTTTCAATTCCCCTTTTTCTTTGCCCTGAACCCCCTCCTACCGCAAAGAGTCTAAGACCTGGAACACAGTTGGTGTTTAGCTGCTAATGCTGGAGGTGCATTTAACCACACCTGGAATGAGGCCAGTATCTGGCAAATATCATTAAACATAGATTAATGTAGGTTTATATGGATAGTTTGAACTAATGCCATGCATGTGTCTAAGCGTGGCCAGTTACTGAGCAGAATAGTGTTTAGTACTTAAATCTCAGACTACCAACTTGTACCATGAGGCTGCAACAAACACAAATAGAACTTCTGAATATATTTTTGGACAATCTGGAACGCAAAACTCCATATGGTCATTGCGCAGAATCTCAGTTAATCTTCAGCTTTGGTCCCCTTAAATGAGTTCCTTGAAAAGGATCAAAGGTGCCCCTCTAGATCAACAGATAAGTTACCATGAACGGGATTAGAGCAGTGTGGGCAACCCGGGGCGGGGGGGGGCACATATGGCCCATCTGGGTTCTGAGTGCGGCCCACAAGACATATAGAATCATAGATATAGAATCATAGAAACCTACAGTGCAGAAAGAGGCCACTCGGCCCATCGAGTCTGCACCAACCACAATCCCACCCAGGCCCTATCCACATATCCCTACATATTTACCCACTAACCTATGCATCCTGGGACACTAAGGGGCAATTTAGAATGGCCAATCAACCTAGCCCGCACATCTTTGGAAGGAAACCGGAGCACCCGGAGGAAACCCACGCAGATACGGGGAGAATGTGCAAACTCCACATAGGCAGCGACCCGAGCCGGGATTCGAACCCAGGTCCCTGGAGCTGTGAAGCAGCAGTGCTAACCACTGTGCTACCGTGCCGCCCGTATGCACCGTGTTGTATGTATGCACCATATATGTATTCACCGGGTTGCCACATTCCACTGATTTCTGTCCATGTAGTTTTTTTCCTACCGGTGTTACTGAAGTGATACGTACATAAAGCAAGGGCAAGTGAAGTGAGGTGCATGCTGATTGCTCACAACACTGACTGTGACGGCCATGCACTCTCTCTACGACCAAAGTACAAATATCTATTTTGCTTTCACCATTCAAAGTTGATGATAGTTCTATTAATGTAATAGTTAAACATTTTCTATTACTTAATATGAAATATTCGGCGTGTATTAAATGTATTTAATCTTATTCATGGGGTCTTATTTAGTGAACAAGTCCGATTTCAGTCTTGCCATCCACCGTGATAGAGGAGGATCACTCATGTGACCCACTCACAAGCCTAGGCTTTTACATCCAGGATGTAGAATCATAGACTCCCTACAGTACAGAAGAGGCCATTCGGCCCATCGAGTCTGCACCCACTCTCTGACTCTCTAGCTTAGGGAGCTGGGTCTTTTTAGTCGACTCTGGAAAAGCACAGACTTTGGGAAGATTTGATTAGCTTGCACTGTGACTGTATTAGGGAACAACTTCACCCTCTGTGTCCATTTTAACATCTCCACATTGGTGGTGCATCTCTCAAATTGCTGCAGGGACAGCTTTAACTTTACAAACGGTTTGGAATGATACCCAAAGATCAATATTACCAAGTTAGGGGCTGTGGAAAATTGTGTAGAAAAATCCAGGACTCGACGGACAGTTTAGTAAATAAAAAAGCAGATGAGGTTTAATGTAGATAATGTGTCGCAGTACATTTTCGGAAAATAGCACAGTGTAAGTATATCTCAAATCGTAGGATTCTTAACAGAGCAAGAGAAAACCTAAAATCTTGACCTTTAAAAAGCAGCAGTGCTGTTTGAAAAGGCAAACATTATTCTGTGTTTTATACATGGGCACGGAGTACAAAAGGAATTATTTAGTTAGGCTGCGGAATGCAGTTCTGGTCTCCCCATTATGGGAACAATATTAGGAACAGTAAAGAGTAAAGATGATAAAAAACAGTTCTGAGGGGGTAAATACTAAAAAAATTAAATTATAAGTATTTAAAAGGTAGGGATATGTTCGGCACAACTTGTGGGGCCGAAGGGCCTGTTTGTGCTGTAGTTTTTCTATGTTTCTCTAAATAGAACTTGAGACTAGGAAATGGCAGGGAATAAAGATTTGTCAATAGTTAAAGTTGAGGAGCCTCCAGAGACGCAGATTTCATGGGCTGTATGGCCTTCTTATAATGGTTTCAATTTATTTTCTGTGACATGAGATGCTCATCACTGCCAACTTCCTCGTGCTGCCAAAAATAACAGTGAGAGACACCTCAGAAACATGCTGAATTACTGCTAGTTGTTCTCAGGGATAAACTGGTTAAGATCTCCAAATGAAGGGGCAATTATTCCGCATGTCGGGAAAGTTGATAGGCTTGCATTAATGCTGCATTGCACAACGCTGTATAAATCTAAACCCTATGATCTGGAGAATGCAAACTTTGAGGTCTTGAATCAATCTCTTCCTCTACAGGATGGCAAGGACAAGTTGGGCCGAAGGGCCTGTTTCCATGCTGTAAACCTCTATGGCATGTTATCCTGCCTATTCGATAAAGAGGCTGCAATACAGTTTGAGAAATTAATTCTGCTTTTATTCCAGTCTCTCAGACCAGCTGCAACGGGGACAGTGAAATGAGAGTTTTTGAGGACGTAACAATGCAACTTGTTCTCGCTGAGGAACTCCATACACTGTGGGTCAGTGAAGTTCCAACGGTTCTTCTGCAATTGCACTGGATGGGAAAACAGCACTGCAGCTGGACAAGTTAACATCTGAGATAGGGGATTATGAGAGTGGATGGTTTCATATATTCTGAATTCAGTTGAAAAGGAACCAGCACCTTTAAAAAAGATGAGGAGATTGCCTGACCGGAAGTAAACTGAGACAGACAGCAAGACAGCTGGAACAGCAGCAGTAAAGATACTGGCACTGACACACAAACAATTACATGTTGTGAACTATGCTGTCTTATTATTTCAATCCCTATTTGACTTTTAGCCCCAAAAGCTCCATCAATTAATTTAGCTTCCCCAAAATAGCTGCATTTATCAT
The DNA here is from genome assembly GCF_964213995.1 of Mustelus asterias. Taxonomy (NCBI): domain Eukaryota; kingdom Metazoa; phylum Chordata; class Chondrichthyes; order Carcharhiniformes; family Triakidae; genus Mustelus; species Mustelus asterias. Next base: position 20,544,644 of record NC_135829.1, on the reverse strand, counting down.
TGTAGAGTTTAAGTAGATTCATGTTTTTTGTAATATAAGTGGATTGTAAAACATGGAGGGGCATGGTGGCACAGTGGTTAGCACTGCTGCCTCAGGGACCCAGGTTCGATTCCCGGCTTGGGTCAGTGTCTGTGCAGAGTCTGCACATTCTTCCTGTGTCTGCGTGTGTTTCCTCCGGGTGCTCCGGTTTCCTCCCACAGTCTGAAAGACGTGCTGGTTAGGTGCATTGGCCGTGCTAAATTCTCCCTCAGTGTATCCGAACAGGCGCCGGAGTGTGGCGACTAGGGGATTTTCACAATAACTTCATTGCAGTGTTAATGTAAGCCTATTTGTGACACTAATAAATAAACTTTGTAATTGTTATCAAGCTCTATTTTTTCTTACTTACTGAATTTCTGTCAACTTTGCTTATTTCATGCAGGCCGGGGTCACGTGTGGGAGGGAAGTGAAGACACATTAGCTAAAAAGCAATCATTAACTGGATAAGAAAGGGGGTACGTGGAAACAGATCCCAGCAGGCAATTTATTTATATTCTAATTTGATTAATTTAGTGAATAAAAATCTCCACAGCCTGGTTCCAAAGAGGTCAAGGACATTTATGGTTAAAATATTTATTTTCCAGGGCTCTTCTTGAGATATTCTCAAGGGTTCTTACGAAGAAAGGTTGTACAGGTTGGGCCTAAACTCACTGGAGTTTAGGAGAATGAGAGATGATCTTATTGAAGCATACAGGATCCTGAGGGGATCTGATTGGGTGGATATTGAGATGATGTTTCCGCTTGGGGGAGATTAGAATCAGGGACAGACACACTTTAAAGACAAGAGGTCTCTCTTTTAAAATGGCGGTGAGGGGAATTATGTTCTCTAAGAGTCGTTAGTCTGTGGAATTCTCTTCCCCAGAAAGTAATGGAGGATGGGTCATTGCATTTATTCAAGGTGTTGACAGATTTATGATAGACATGGGAGTCAAGGGTTATGGGGGAAAGACAGGAAAGTAGAATTGAGACCACAACCAGATTAGTCAAGATCTTACTGAATAACAGAGCAGGCCTAATGGGCAAAATAGTCTACTCCTGCTCCTGAGTCCTATGTTAAGAACATAGAACAGTACAGCACAGTACAGGCCCTTCGGCCCACGATGTTGTGCCGAACCTTTTCCGAAACCAAGATCAAGCTATCCCACTCCCTACCATTCTAGTGTGCTCCATGTGCCTATCCAATAACCGCTTGAAAGTTCCTAAAGTGTCCGACTCCACTATCACAGCAGGCAGTCCATTCCACACCCCAACCACTCTCTGAGTAAAGAACCTACCTCGTACATCCCTCCTATATCTTCCACCACGAACCTTATAGTTATGCCCCCTAGTAACAGCTACATCCGCCCGAGGAAATAGTCTCTGAACGTCCACTCTATCTATCCCCCTCATCATTTTATAAATCTCTATTAAGTCGCCTCGCAACCTCCTCCGCTCTAAAGAGAAAAGCCCTAGCTCCCTCAACCTTTCCTCATAAGACCTACCCTCCAAACCAGGCAGCATCCTGGTAAATCTCCTCTGCACTCTTTCCAGCGCTTCCACATCCTTCTTATAGTGAGGTGACCAGAACTGCACACAATATTCCAAATGTGGTCTCACCAAGGTCCTGTACAGTTACAGCATAACCCCACAGCTCTTAAATTCAAACCCCCTGTTAATAAACGCTAACACACCATAGGCCTTCTTCACGGTATACAAATGTATACATTTTGGTTTTCTGGGTCTCCTTTTCCATTTTCACGATGAGTTCAGGATATATTCTTCCTTAGATCTTTGGCATTTTTTTCCTCAAGTTTGGATTGTAAATACGATTTCTAATAAACTTAATATCCTATTCAAAGTATTTGATGTAATAAAACAGAGATCACAAGGTTATCGCGAAAGAGCATAAGGGTAAATCTAGAGAAAAAAATCCAACACGAACAATGTGATTCAACATTCTAATGAAGAATTTCAATTATAAGCCAATTGGCAACTTAAATGAGTGTTCCCTAACTGTACGACACCTTGTTCGAAATATCAGTTCAAAACACCAAGTTACTGAACAGAATTTAATAAAACATGACAACAAGATAATGCTCTCCACCCCAGATTGGTGGGAGCAGGACACTCGGACAGATAGGTACACACACATACAGACAAACGTCTCGGTTGTTGCCAACAAGTGCTACCCGCTCCCAAGTTGCAAACTTGCTCCAGTTGAAGCTGAGACTGGACAGTCACAGATGGATACCCCAGGACCTGGAGTAAGGGCCTAGTGAGCCTCCACTGGCAGGGGAACAAGGGCAGAGCAGAGAGAGCTCCTCCCCGACAGGCAGTGTCCGGAGGCTCAATCACTGACTACTGTTCAAGGAACACTATGTCGAGGCCGGAGCTCTCGCCTGACTGCCATCAAAGCAACCCAGGACAAGACACCCCTGCCACCCCCAGCTTATCATCTACAATGACGAGGAGCTCAACAAGCCGCTGGCAGGACTCACCATAGCCCAGGGGAGGGCCCTGCCCAACATCCAGGCCGTGTTAGAGCCCAAGAAAACTGGACACCCTGGCATGGTAAAACGACAATGTCAGAGCGGGAGGGAGTGGACCGATGATTGGAGAAGCTGGTGCAGCAACATCGCAGCAACGGAATCTGGGATTTAAGGAGCAGCTTCTCACAGATTCTGTCTCCACTGTGCTGGCTGCCCCTCCAACCAAAATACACGGGAGTGACCTTTATTGAGTTTCTTTACCCCTGTCATTTGAGTTTTCGGGGGTGGGGGGTGCTATTTGTGACGTTTCCAGGGCGAAAATGCCTGTCACTGCCATGTATTTTGAACCCTGACGAGGTGCAAATGTTTAAATAGAAATGCCAACACAATAAGCAGAAAAGCAAAAAGAAAATATTAATTAACTAATTATTTTCCAACAGTTTACCTTTAAAATCAGTACTGATGGTATGTTTATACAGTTGAGTGTGAATTTGGCAACATCTTGTTTGGAGCATTATTATTTGAAGCAAATCCAGATTCCTGATTTATCACTACGTATGCACGTTCTGGCTACTGGAATTAATTTCCCTTAAATGAAATTCATTTTACTTCTACCCAATCAATACTGTTTAATACTAGGAATTATGCTCAATTTCTCATTTTCCAGTTAAAATTTTCACTTTCTACTCTGCAAATTAATAAAGACAAGGTTTGAGGGCTGCCAGGAATAGTAATAGTTCTAAGAGATCTATATACAAGTGAAATTAAGTTAAATATCACCGAGAGTCACAAAACACTCAACGGATGTCCAACACTTAAAACGACAAAATTTTAACTCTGTTCCTCTCTTCACAGATGCTGCCCGACTTTCTGCGTATTTTTAGCATGTCCTATTATTTAGTGAAATGATAATGATAAATGCTATTTTTTGCTCCCTTAAATGTTGGTAAACGTTGTGGTATTCGGGCATAGAGGACAAGGAAGGCTTCCGATCCCAAATAGGGACATGAAGAAAAGGAAGAAAATCACCGTCTTCTTCAGTACACTCCTATCCAAGGGTCATTTTATGATCCACCCAGGCAATTGGGGTGGCATGGTAGCACAGTGGTTAGCACTGGGACCCAGATTCAATTCCAGCCTTGGGTCACTGTCTGTGTGGAGTTTGCACATTCTCCCCGTGTCTGCACGTGTTTCCTCCGGGTCGTTCCCACAGTTGATTGGCCATGCTAACTTGCCCCTTAGTGTCAGGGGGACTAGCAGGGTAAATATGTGGGGTGATGGGGATAGAGCCTGGGTGGGATTGTTGTCTGTGCAGGTTCAATGGGCCGAATGGGATTGTAGGGATTCTATGAGTCTAACCTTTTGCAGACCTTCTGGAAACAATGGATGGAGCGAACGTCTGCTGTAGTCCAAAGATGTGCGGGTTAGGTTGATTGGCCATGACAAATTGACCTAGTGTCAGGGGGATTAGCAGGGTATGGGGTTACAGGAATAGGGCCTGGGTGGGATTGTGGTCGATACAGACTCAATGGACCGAATGGCCTCCTTCTGTACTGCAGGGATTCTATGTAGCTGTGGTTGGATCATACAGAGCCCAGTAAAGGAGGCCCATCTAGAGATGGAGAGTGAAGCACAGCTACAGTCACCTTCACCCACCCTGATTCAAAATGGCACTCTCAGCATGATAGCAAACATGCTGTCTTCAAATGAACTGGAAATAATTACAATTACATGGAATATTTATTTGATGAACTGAGAGAATATTCAACGGTTTTAAGCTATGAAAGAAATTCCAAGTGTAAGAATGAATTACCAATTACATTCCGATAGACTTTTGTGATTGAGGAAAACATGCGCTATTTTAGGCATCCAGTCAGCGTGGGGCACTTCCAAGCGGGATGTGCTTCGCAGCTGAGTAGTGATCCCTTTGCACTAAGCCAACACTCTCAGGTGTACCACTTACAAGCAGCAGTGTGACATTTCCATCTCCTACAGCAGTAATACTACTGTCGTTTCTGAATAAAACTGTCTATTAGTGCCACATTAGACACAGTTATGCTATAATTCGTGCCCATAAAACTGTCGCTCGTTTGGCAGTTTTGTAGTGCGTTTGCCTGAACACATTTCACAGAAGATCCTAAATGCCAGCACAATGGGGAGATTTTCACCCTGTCAGTTTAGTCTGGTTTTGAATGCAAATTCCAGAAGTGAAAGCACTGCATGTATTATCCAATTCCCCAACTCTATTTTTTATATACTTCCAATGCTGTTGATAACAGCTGGTTTATTTGATTTGATGGGGATCTTTCCGTGTTTACACGTAATGTAGGTTTCTTTTCACAGCTTAAACTCGACTTTTCCAATTCCCTATTGAGCCTCACATCAGCAAGACCATATAAACATCAATTTCACTGAAAACACACAGGCCCAGGATGGGAATCTAGCACTGACATCTTTAAAATATACCTGTCATTTCCATATAAAGTAAATATAGAGAGAGGTAGCCACAATTTCCAGCTCATTGGCTGGGTGACCTGATTGTAGTTCGCAGATTACAACACCCAAGCAAACTAATCCTGATGTTAAATACACTTACAATTTTCCACATTGATTGCAACATGGTGGGCTCAATTAAAAAGATATATTCTCACTCTAGTGTCACTAGCCCTTTAGAATTCTTACTTTGTTTTCAATGCACAAGTACTCATTTTCATGTTTGTTCATCTGCATTTTGATCACTATTGTTAAACTGTGATGGATTGCTGGATTATTTTTTGGGTAGAGAGAAGGCAAGTTTAATTCTGAGAGCAGAAGGAGAGAATGCTTTTCTCCATTTCTACCTGACTCGTCCTCTGTTACAGATCTTTGATTCTGCACGAGTGCATATTCAGGTCTGATGTCAGTTCAGTATTTGCACCAAGTGCACAATTCTCTAGTTCCCATTACACTGGGTGTGGAGTACACAGCGGATCCGTTTTCCCAGTACGGGAAATGTAAGGGGGAGCATAGCTGAAAATACAGAGATATCTGGGAGTGACTTCCAAACCAAAATCTAATTGAGAGATTTAGCTGCTCTACTCACCCTCTGGGCGCAAGATAATTGAAGGGTACCAATGGTTTACATATAAAATAATGGATGCTTGAGAATGATTATAAGGCTGCAATTTAACTGAAGGATCATAGAGCTCTGAGAGAGGAGTATGAATGGTATAAGAGACAAGAATGAAACTAACACAGTTTAAAAGTCAGTGCTGAATTGGATTGTTGCCTTGTAAACAGTTTTGGTATTAGTTTTAAAATGACTGATCAAATCCATTTCTCTAATTTAAGGCCTGGTTTTGTTTAGCCTCTGCTTGCTGCAAGCTTTTCGGTGCAGATGTTGACAGCTGAGTTACCCTATTATTGAAACCAATGTGCATCCACAATGAAAGACTAACTGTTGAAGTTGTTACTTGCATATTTAATTGGGAGATCATTTGAAACTCATTACTGAAAAACATTCAGGTTAATACTTCATGCAGCTGTTGAAACATTGAGCAATTTTCCCATTTTCACAAAACACTTCCTTTCAGAATATTTTGTAACACAAATAAATACAGCACTACACATCAATGCGATGTCAAGAGTGCATTTAGCCAGGTGGCTCTTTGACCTCTGCTTATGACACACTTGGGATAGCTTGATGTGACTCACCCCTCCTTTTTACTGGCTTCCAGTTATTCTACGCTTTCTTAATAGTTTTGCTGCTGGTTAAGTCATACCATGAGTAAATCATGCATCATCTGAGTCAACTGCATCGACTGGAGTCAAGGTTTTCTCATGGGCTGGAATGGATGTTTATCAGGCAGAATGAGATCGTACCAGAATTATGTAGAATCCATACAGTGCGGAAGGAGGCCATTCAACCCATTGAGTCTGCACCAACCACAATCCCACCCAGGCCCCATCCCCATAACCCCATGCATTTACCCTGCCTTGTCCCCTTGACACCAAGAGGCAATTTAACATGGCCAATCCACCTAACCCGCACATCTTTGGACTGTGGGAGGAAACCAGAGCACCCGGAGGAAACCCACGCAGACTCGGGGAGAACGTGCAGACTCCACACAGACAGTGACCCAAGTTGGGAAACAAACCCGGGTCCCTGGCGCTGTGAGGCAGTAGTGCTAACCACCGTGCCGCCCCACCGTGTAACAAGGAAGAAGAGGGTAAAATACACTGCAGCGCACCAAAAATAGCTAGAGTAAAGATGTTTTAATTCCACAGAGGAAATCATTCAAGTCATCATATCATTGGAAATGAGGCTGCACTCTGTCCTCTCTCTCTATGCTAAACCCATCCGACAATCTAAAAGCAGGGTTTGACAGAGATCGATTTCAATTAAGGTTATGAGAGACTTTTGTAGGACTCGTCCAAGTAGCATACAATGCAGCCTGCTCCCCTAGGTATCGCGCTGAAAATCAACAAGGCTGACAGCACCTCACAGTAACCCAGTGTAATTTCTGTTCAAAAAGACTGAGGGTTTGCTACTTCTGAAGTGCAGCACTGTCCATCAATGCATCAAGCTCTCTGGGCTACAACAATTTCCCCTCACACCATAAAATCTGGAACATCTTGCATTCGCATAATTAATTATTCCCTGAAATGCAATGCTGATAAGAAGGAATGTAAAATATTGTATAGAAAAAGGTGGAGGAAGAATAGGTACAGGTTTTGTTTCATCATCACAAAAAGAGGCAAACCACAAGCCTGCGACTTTCTAGACTTTTCAAGCATGGCCTAAGTTTAAAACATGTAATTTGTTGGAATTTACTGTCAAATACAGAGTTATGAAACGATTTAGTAAATCTTGCATTAAGGGGAAGAATAGCAACACTGAGGTTTGACTGGAATGTGAAATAACTTTTAATATCAATATGATTGTAAGCTGGGCAGCACGGTGGCACAGTGGTTAGCACTGCTGCCTCACAGTTCCAGGGACCCGGGTTCGATTCCCGGCTTGGGTCACTGTCTGTGCAGAGTCTGCACGTTCTCCCCGTGTCTGCGTGGGCTTCCTCCCACAGTCCGAAAGACGTGCTGGTTAGGTGCCCGAACAGGTGCCGGAGTGTGGTGACTGGGGGATTTTTCACAGTAACTTCATTGCAATGTTAACGTAAGCCTTACTTGTGACACTAGTAAATAAACTTTAAAACTTTAAACTGTGGTTCAGTTTATTACATGCCTCTGCCACAATAGAAATTTGAGATAAAATATGGTTTAATGACCGTAGCTTGTTAGGCCCTTGTAAAAATGACAACAGTAGAATTGAGAGCATGTCCTCCGGGTTTCTCTGCATGCGATAATTACACTGGGATGTTCGTCTGGAGCTGGCTCCGGCTTGAGCATAGCTAACTCATAACACAAGATAGAAGGTAAAATAATCACACCATCAACCAATACATGTGCAATCATGAATGAGACTGAAGCATCTGAATGTTCTGTTTTGTAACTTCCAAATTTCAGAGATAGGCCACACGTGCGCAGATTGCACTCTGCACACCAGTGCAGCAACCACTAAAGTAATTCACACATGGCAGTTACCAAATTCATAAGATATTCAAATTATTGGGTAATAGAAGCAGACGTTTTGCACAGCATAATCATGCTTGAAAACTCAACTGTTATGCTTCATTACATGGGGTGTAAACTGATCAACAAATGCATGGGCTCAAATGATCAATTTTTATAGTTCTTATAGCATGCCAAGAGAGGAGGGGGGAGTGTCGTTTGGTATTCTTTCTTTGCTCTCTTGAAAAATATTATTGGCAGCCCCTAAAGTTATTGCTTCAGCTTCAGGACTGCTGCTGTGACCAGCTAGGCCTCAAGTTCCTGTTTACTATGGTAGCTGGCAATGCAAGAGGCAGAGTCCCCAGGGAAAACACAAACGTCAGCCAGAATGGAGCTTGCAAACAGCTACAGAAAGCGAGCAGATTGAACACGACCTCAAAGAGCGGCCAATATGAGGAAGAGGTAAATAACAAAAAGGTTTACTGTAGGGATATTCTTACACAAGGAGGCACTGAAGCATTACTGGAGGTTACCTAAGCAATTTCAACAATCATGTCACAGAAGTTGCATCAGTTGGTTTAGTTTTTTAAAAAATCAATGATAAATAGCATGACGCACTACTGCACCATGTCAGAACGCCAACAGTTTTTACTTATTCAGTGAAATCACTGAATCAAAGTTCAAAACTCCATTGTACCATTGCCAACATGGGGAGGGGGACGTTGAGACGACAGGTAAGAGATTGCCCTGAGCTATTAATTGAAGGATCCACTGACAGAACAGCGCAGAAGAACTGACTACATGGTGTAAAAAAAATCTCCATATTTCACACAGTATATCTGAACGAGCAGACCAAGGAAACAAGCTACGGTCAACAGCATATGTGATAACCAGCTGGTCAATCATTAAGGCAGTTAACATAGACTCGTTACAGGACAATAAACGGGGGGGATGGGGAAGAAATCCAGCTCAAGACATTGTCGGCTCCATTCCCAATCACCAATTAAAACTTCAAAGCTTAAGAGTTTCACAATGGCTGGAGATGACTGATTCTGCCCAGTCTTGTGCAATAGGCTGTATTATAGACACACTGGTCTAGTCAGAGCTTAGACATCCTAATTCCATCAAAAATACTCAGATTTCCCGTCTCCCTTTTCAATCCCACTTTATTTTTTTCCCCACTAGTTTCCCTCACTTCATTCTTTCCACGTCTTCTTCCCTTTCTAATTTCCAGTTGACTTATTCATCGTAGTCTATCAGAACTCTACCAGGGCTGACACTGGTAAATATGGCCCGTTTCTGTGCTGTATCATTCCGTCATTCTAACTGCAAAGGACTGATTTACCTTTGTAAAATAACATTCAGCAGATAAAATGTGAACTAGTAAGATGCTCTTAAATTCACTAGTTGAAGGAATATTCTCTCTGGGTTTATTCAGGGCAAACAAAAACCAGCAGTGCTGGTTGTTCTGGAATTTCAGACCACTGTTGATTATCAAAAGCATAAGCAGACATCAGAACACAGGTCATGTACAGTTTATGAGCCTAAAGGCAGAACTTATTGCACTAATTTCTTTCACAACAGAGTTCTTAGAGCCTGCCTTCATAAAACTTCAGTTCCCTTTCAAGCTCATTTTTTCATTCTCCTAATTAAAAGTATTCCATAAGCTTCGCTGCAAGGAGGTAATAAAATACAGTCACATGTTTATTGTCATGTTGCAATGGAGTTAGAGCAATCTACAAACCACATATTTACAAATATGTGCTTCCCAAAAGACCAACGCCATTTGACGAATATCAACCTGTTAAGGTATTCAACATTCTTAAAAAATAAAAAGAAACCCCACTGCCACAATCCTACAGTACAGAAGGAGAACATTCGGCACAGCGAACCTGCATTGACAACAATTCCACCCAGGCCCTATCCCCGTAAACCCACATATTTACCCTGCTAATCCCCAAACACTAAGAGGTAATTTAGCACGGCAAATCAACCTAACCTGCACATGTTTGGAGTCATGATGTGGAGATGCCGGTGTTGGACTGGGGTGGGCACAGTAAGAAGTCTCACAACACCAGGTTCAAGTCCAACAGGTTTATTTGGTAGCACGAGCAGCACTCCAAAAGCTTGTGCTACCAAATAAACCTGTTGGACTTTAACCTGGTGTTGTGAGACTTCTTACTGCATCTTTGGAGTGTGAGAGGAAACTGGAGCACCCGTTAGGAAACCCACGCAGACACGGGGAGAAATATGCAAACTTCACATAGACAGTGACCCAAGGTCAGAAGAATGCACACATTTTGTAAGGGAGTTGCCAGGTATGTTTTTTGGCATATTAGGTGACAACAGGGTGCAGTTGATGATAGCCTATAACAAAGCCAGATTAATATGACCTTGCTGACAGCACGGAAAGCCTAAAAGAGGTTGTGTTAAGGGACAAAGAGACTGTATGAAATCCATGACTTGTTGGTATGCTTGCTTCAGCAACTTTGGTTCAACAACTGATAGTTGACTATATTTCCGTTTCTGCAGTTCAGAGCTCCAGAGACAGGAAGTTAGTCTGTGCAGTTTCACACTATATTTTGTGAAAAGCCACTTAAAATTCATATTCAGGTAGCAGAAGTTCCAATGAAATGCCGTAACCAAGTTAGCGGAAACAAAATCAGGCACAATAAAGTTGGACACCTTTTACAACTTGATCCAGTCCTTTCATCAATGATGCTTTGATTCTCAAAACACCTTGGAACTAGCTCCTCCCTGATCCATCTATTTCAGTTCACCACACCATCTGGCACTGTGCCATCCATTGGAAAGCAGCAAGTACTAACTCTCCCTCCACAAAAGAGATCAAAGTTGAATCCTGATATCCACACTGTTGGTTGACATGGAAACGGCAGTGAAGAATCAACTGCCACAGGCAGATTGCCAGTTTAGCTTTTCAACGAACGATTGACTTGGGATTCTTAATCTCATGATAGAAAAAAAGGAGTGATTCTCTCAACACCAAGGTTGATTTTGAGCAGTAATGCTGGACTAATGTTGGGAGCTTTTCAGATCTGGCAACTTTATCTACTTGGCAAACTGACACTGTGTGTCTATCTGGTAAGCCACTAAACTGCATGTACAATTCCTCAAAGGATGGAAACATCATGTCATCCATTTGTCTTTCCACGTTGTTGATACAAGTCCTTCAGGGAATTATTCTTGATCTGAGTAGCCCCTGATTTTGACCAGCAACTTTTAAAACAGCAGCAATATTGTTTTCATTCCTGAGAACATCATAGCTTATAAAATCCTTACGGTGCAGAAGGAGGCCATTTGGCCCATCGAGTCTGCACTGGCCACAATCCCACCCAGACCCCATTCCCGTAATCCCGCATATTTACCCTGCTAATCCCCTGACACTAAGGGTCAACTGTAGCATGGCCAATCAACATAACACACACAATTTTGGACTGTGGGAGGAAGCTGGAGCACCTGAGGAAACCCACGCAGACCTTGGGAGAATGTGCAGACTCCACACATTGGCCCGAAATAGAAAACCTTTCCTCTTTTTTATCTCAGTGGGGTAGTGTAAGGAGCTCACTACATTGTGATTTGACATTGACCCAAGGCTGGAATTGAACCCGGGTCCCTGGCGCTGCTTAACACCGTGCCACCCTGCCGCCCCATCTCCATATCTGTAGGACTATCACGACATCCATTAAACTCGGACCAGTGTGAATAAAAATTATACAGTGGCTGAACCTATGTTCAGTGCTAAGGTTGAGCTAGTAACTCTGAGGAAGACAATGATTGTTACCCATTGAATTCCATCACAGAATTGATAGCCAGAAAAATGGGACTGTTCAGGAAAGCCATATGATGTCAGTAACATTGCTGTTCTCCAGGAAATTGAAGATATTGTTCTGAATTTCAGCCAGTGAACAGTCATCTCTTACCCTTTGAGTGCTATCCCACTGAGCATCAGTGCAAAGCTATTTAAATTTGGATTAACATTGCTATGATGGAATAAATGTAGCTTGGATATGCTGGCAAGGTTTAGCTTGATACCAGACTAAAACAGAGTGTGAAGTCTTAATGTTCTCTTCTGCAGTCAGCTTTGGCCTGGAAACTCAATTCAAACTCCATCATTAGTGTTTACGTAGAGTCATAGAGTGCAGGAGGAGGCCACTTGGCCCATCGAGTCTGCACCAACCACAATCCCACCCAGGCCCTATCACATAGCCTCACGTATTTACCCTAGCTAGTCCCCCTGACACTAATGGGCAATTTAGCACGGCCAATCCACCTAACCCGCACATCTTTGAAGTGTGGGAGGAAACCGGAGCACCCGGAGGAAACCCACACAGACATGGCGAGAACATGCAAACCCCACGCAGACAGTGACCCGAGGCTGGAATTGAACCCGGTCCCTGGTGCTGTGAGTATGTCAGGCCAGTACAGCCAAAAAGCAGATAGATCAGCAAATGATCAGAGGAACTGATGCCGATGCCTATTCCATACGAGAATGGCACCTTCTGTAATTAAAGATTGGTTGGGCAGAGTGCCAGTCCTCAGAAAATGATAACTTGAGCAGCACTTTAAGATATGCAGGTAGTCATTTTGAGTTTTAACAAGAAGCCACTCATGCCAGATCTTCGCATTCAAGCAAAGAACAGTTGATCTATTTAAAGTTTATTTATTTATTAGTCACAAGTAAGGCTTACGCTAACACTGCAATGAAGTTACTGTGAAATTCCCCGAGTCACCACACTCCGGCGCCTGTTTGGCTCAATGCACCTAACCAGCACGTCTTTCAGACTGTGGGAGGAAACCGAGCACCCGGAGGAAACCCACGCAGACACGGGGAGAACATGCAAACTCCGCACAGTGACCCAAGCCGGGAATCGAACCTGGGTCCCCTGGTGCTGTGAGGCAGCAGTGCTCACCACTGTGCCACCAAGCCGCCCCCTGTGCCATCGTTTGAATGCTCTACCTCGATCCATGTCGCTATGCAAGACTGCGAATAAAGCTTTGAACTAATTGAGCTTTGTTCTCTCAAGATGGATTGATGTGGATCCCTCGATAAGAGAACTCCTCTATCTCGGTCCGAGACAGCTAATGCATTTTTCAAAATGTAATTGTACCAAAGCTTTCATTAATAGAAAACCTTTCCTCCTTTTTTAAAATCTCAGTGGGGTAGTGTAAGGAACTCACTACATTATGATTAAAAAATCATAACTTTTGTCTCGAGTCCCCTTTGCTCTTGTGAAGATGGCATTTTGATTTCTAAATAAACTGGCAACAAACCCAGGCTACCTATTGTAGTGCCATGGATACCCAGGAGGGATGCTCAAATTACAGCTAGTTTGTTGTTTATACTCCTACACCAGATGCCCACATTGTCCTGACTCTAAACACAGCTTTGTGTACATACTTGACATCCAGCAGGGAACTTCTTCCACTAAAAATCAAATTTATATATCTCGGCCTGTGGAGAAAAGGGGTGGGAAACTTGACTTTTTAATTCATGTCCAGTTTCACACCGATCTGAATTTTCTTCATAATGAATGTTAATTTATGGGGTTAGAACAATCACAGGAACTTTATAAATCCCAGCTTAACAGCAAGGATTTCATAATTCAGGAGTCTTGCTGAAAAAAAGAGACATACTGAGAAGCGTTTCATCTTTCACTCATGGGACAGATTTGTAAGAATACTAACAGTTAAGGGAACAACATTTTATACCGCATAAGAGAGCACTGATTGGCTGGCGGGTGGACCTACCATGGGGAATGAACCAGGCTGCTCTCCCCCCACCCCCCCAGCTTCTGTTTGGTTGAAAAGGTGTGGACATACGCCTCCTGTCTACGAAGGACAGGGCCCTGTGTGAGAACACAGATGTTGCTTCTAGCATGCATAAGTGAGCCACATTGAGAGACCAACTGATTATCTCAAATTGGTTTCCAGCTTGGGGTTTTTGGGGGGGGGTGATGGGGGGAGAGAGAGAGAGAGTTGTTATTCCCTATGGCAATGCCTTCACCAGAGTTGACCTCCCTGGTTTGAATTTGAACAAAAGCTTGGCAGTTAACTGTTCCTTGGTGCATTCTCCGTGGCAACACCTCCATGTGCCAACCAATCAGCACTCTCTTCTTATTAGCATTCTTGCGTGCTGTCTGATGAATGCAAGAAGAAAAGCTTTAACTGCATGTCGTTTTTTTTCAAGCACAACTCACATTCTGTACTGCCAAACAGCAATTCAGGAAGCTCTGGAGAGTCATACAGACTCAAAACGTTAACACTGTTTCTCTCTCCACAGATGCTGCCAGACCTCCTGAGTTTATCCAGCAATTTTCAGTTTTTAATTCAGGAAGCATCGTTCACTTTTAGTTCCATCAATAACTTGCTCAGATTAATTTGGTTGTACTTGCATTGACACCCACAGTTTTTTCCTAATCAGGATAGCTCCAATACCCAGTTATCTTCCCAGATGCCTGGAATAACCTTTCTTCCTTGACCTTGCAGTACAGTCATGCTGAAGAAATGCATAAATAAATCTCTCCCAGACATTTTTCTCATCCTAGACGTGAAGTTGCAAAAATTAACCTCTGGGAGTATATCATCCCCACCTCAGTGTAAAGGTGAGACTAGTTCAAAGAGCTCTCCGAGCCAACACTCTCATTTGGATGCTGTGACCATTTGACTTTCAAAGGGCCAGTTTAATATCTGATTTGTTGTACTCCTCTAATTATGACCTCTTGCAAGCATCCCTGATTTTAAGCGCCTCATCATTGGTGGCCTTCACTTCCCTAGGACAAAAGCAAAATACTGTGGATGCTGGACTCTGAAACAGGAACAGAAAAAGCTGAAAAATCTCAGGTCTGACAGCATCTGTGGACTATTCTCCCTCCACAGATGCTGTCAGCCCTGCTGAGATTTTCCAGCTTTTTCTGTTTTTGTCCCAAGCTTCGTTTTCCTCCTAAAGACACTCCTTAAAACCAACCTCTGAACAAACTTGTAGTCGTCTGACCTAATATCTCATGTGGCTCAGTGTCATACTTTTAATATGATCCTATTAAGCACCTTGTTTCATTATGTTTAAATGTGCTATATAAATATAAGTTGTTGTTGAATACAGTAGCATTTTTGGAGCATAATTAAAATGATACAAGTTTATAACTTATTCTGAACCTCAGTGTGAAGTATGTTATTCAAATAGGTACATTAACCGAGTTCCGATTCACATTGTCTCCCCAATTCTACTTCATAATGTTCAATTAAGTTTTCTCAGCCAATTATGCAAAAGAGCAAGGCAGGCAAAACAGCAAAGGTGCTAGGCATCCTCCAGTAACTAGAATAGCTGCTATTATTTATATGTGAGCTGTAACAGGGAATGTTTGACGGCTGACCAGCTGCTACAGACTTCATAGCCAATCCAACCCTTTTATCTGCGCCACACATTTCCAATAGTAGGGTGCTGGGAAACAAAGTTAGGCAGGAATTGGCTTTGAGGGCCGAAGGGCCTGTTCCACTGCTGTAATTTCCTTTGCTCTTTTAGGATGGGAATAGAGGGATATGGTCCCCGGAAGGGTAGGGGGTTTTAGTTCAGTCAGGAAGCATTTTCGGTGCAGGTTTGGAGGGCCGAAGGGCCTGTTCCTGGGCTGTATTTTTCTTTGTTCTTTGTATTCTGGCCAATTTGCCCATTCTATCCCAGTTGGCTGATGCCAAGTGCAGTGTCCCAACAAAGATCAGCTAATCCCATACAAAGTTGCTTTAGTGCTCACGACTTATGAATTGAAAAGTCTATTATACCGTATTTGGCATGTAAAAAGGCAAAGAAAAAATGTTTCCAATTACCATAGGAAAGTATGTAGGATTTACTTTTGAAAAATAATAACTTTTCTTAACGTCCAAAGATTTAATTAACAACTTACTGCATTACCAGTTTTTTATAGTTCCCCCATCATTCTGACTTCACACTTAAATCTGTTAAAAAGCCAATAAAGAATATCAGGCAGCTACTGTTTCAAATCTGACTCTCATTGGCCTCAAAATTGGCTTCAAGTTTCTAGGTGTCCAGATCACCAACAACCTGTCCTGGTCCCTCCACGTCGACGCTATATTTAAGAGTGCCCACCAACACCTCTACTGAAGCTAAGAAAATTTGGCATGTCCACTACGACTCTCACCAACTTCTACAGCACCATAGAAAGCATCCTTTCTGGTTGTATCACAGCTTGGTATGGCTCCTGCTCTGTCCAAGACCGCAAGAAACTACAAAGGGCTGTGAACGTAGCCCAGTCCATCACGCAAGCCAGCTTCTCATCCATTGACTCTGTCTACACATCCTGCTGCCTCTGAAAAACAGCCAGCATAATTAAGGACCCCACGCACACCGGACATTCGCTCTTCCACCATTTTCCGTCAGGAAAAAGATATAAAAGTCTGAGATCACATACCAATCGACTCACGAACAGCTTCTTCCCTGCTGCCATCAGACTTTTGAATGGACCTACCTTATATTAAGTCAATTTTTCTGTACACCCTAGCTATGACTATAACACTATATTCTGCATCCTCTCCTTTCCTTCTCCCATGTAGTCTATGAACGTTTTGCTTTGTATAGCGCACAAGAAACAATACTTTTCACTGTATCCCAACACATGTGACAATAATAAATCAAATAATGGTCTTGTTTTACCTATTCACACAAAGCGTACAGAAATAAAAGACCTCAACTGCTATTCAACTGCTGGCATGCAGATTTAGCATAAAAGGTATTGCAATCGTGAAAGGTAGTATCTGCTCAGTGACATCAAAAAGAAAATCATAATCAAGTCTGATTAATCATAGAACCCTACAGTGCAGGAGGAGACCATTCGGCCCATCGAGACTGCACCGACCACAATCCCACCCAGGCCCTTATCCCCATAACCCCATGCATTTACCCTAGCCAGTTCCCTTGACAGTAAGGGGCAATTTAGCATGGCCAATCCACCTAACCTGCACATCTTTGGACTAATCAACTATTTGCATTTATATAGCATGTTTAACATGATAAAATATCCTTTGAAATGATCTGAAGTGTTCTGAAACTAAATTTGAAACAAAGCCAAATTTGAAATCTTTGGTAAGATGACGAAAATCTTGGCCAGGAGCGAGGCTTTAAGGAGCGTGTTAAATGGGGAACGAGAGAGAGAGGGATTTAGGGAGGGAATTTCATAGTTTAGGGTTTAAGCTGCTGAAACACAGCCACCAAACGCACAGCAATCAAGACTGGGGAATCATAAGTGACAAGATTTTGAGAACAAGTTTGGAGAGTTGTATGCCTGCAAGAGGTTACAGGGAAAGGGTGAGGCTACATACAGAGGGATTTGAAAACAAGGAACAACAAACACCTGAATTTACAGAAATATAAACTACAACTGGAAGATACAGTAAAATGAATTCTCTATAAAAGCAGAATGGAATCCAGCGACTGTGTACTTTGACACAGCTGCTCATATCCTTAGCCCAACCCCCAATTCCAGACTATGCTAAAAGGCTTACTCATCCTTCAGACTGGAAAACAGTGACATTTTTCTAGAACAGCTTTTAGCCATATCATTAAGCGATTACCTGATGTTTAAACATGGCTTTTTCTTTTTAAAAAAACAAAAGCATTTGATGCTGTCTCTTTCTGGAGACATTGGATTGGATTCATTAAGGCAGACGCAGGCTGCGTCGAAGCCACAGCAAATATCTGCCTTCCACTTCTCCAAGCGCTTTCCTGTATTACACCAAAGCCCCAGAATGTCCAAAGGGAGGCCCATTCATACCTAATTCTTCAACTGTGCAGTGAATAGGATGTGGCTGCAGGAAAGAAAAGCTATCGTCTCTTTCTTCCTTCAGTTTACCCCCAGACTGAAGCACTGTCAGTCAACAATGAGCACCAAGCCTGTTTGTGCCTGGCCTCTTCCCCACTACAGCGCACAAAGAAATTGCCTTCCTAATTGCTGTCCGTAATCTGCATAATGAATTGAGGGATTCAACCACGTTTGTGAATCCGTTGCAAACCCAAAAACAATGGTGCAGCACCACATTGTCCCTGCAGAAAGAGGAGGTCCCCAGAGGGAGTTGCTAGTAGATTGACAACATCAAAAAATAGCTCGTGACGGTGCATCACAGCCTGATCATTTGAGTTTCGTCAGTTGACATTTGTGAATGTGGAAGATTTTAATGCTTCATTTTAGCCCAGGTTAGTGGATTTAAATTTAGAACAAAATGCTGGAATTAATCCTACAAAAGGTTTCCCCTCTTTGTTGATGCAACATATTTGCACAGTTAACCAGCCCTCTCGAGAGACATTTCTCATTCAGCTGATGCTCTAACTGCAGGAATACAGCTTCTATTGTAACCTCTACTTAATCATAGAATCTCTACAGTGCAGGAGGCCATTCGACCCGTCAAGTCTGCACCGAATCTCTGACAGCGCATCCCAACCAGACTTGCTTTGCTGCTTGAAAAATCTTTATGATCAGAACTCCAACTCTGCCTGCTCCCAGTCCTCGATATAATTTGTTTCACAATTGACTCGTTTCCATTACCTCTTGCTTATCCTTCTTCGGTTCATACTCGCTCCTAGTTCATGTTTCATTTGTTCCTATCCCTTTGCTTTCTGAGACTCACAATTGCTCCTCCATCACTACACTCCGATTTCCCCGCCCTGGGTCGCAACTCCCACCATGTCGTTTGTTACTCTGATTCACACTTGCCAGCTCTCAGCCTCTACAAAACTGCTTAGGATCACACAGACCTACCTGAATAAGCCAGTGTGTCATGTCATCCTAAAGAACACAATTACCTGACACATCATCCAAGTGGCTCTTTAAAGTTTAAATCTGGATGGTTTTAAAAGTGATTTAGTGGATAATTACAGCAGGTGATGTTTCATGTCAGACCAAGCGGGTCATGGGGTTTATTCCTACTACACATTTGAATCTTTGAGGCACAGTGGAGAGGGGGCCACAATGGACTTCAGTGCACCCAGGCTTAAAGGGGAAAAGGCGATTGGAGGCTCCTGATTTTGGTCACCGCCCAGAAACTGTTGCTCGAGTCAGAATTTCCTGCGGCTGTGAAAAATTACATAATTGAATATCCCTTAAACTCGCAATGGTAAGTTTCCAAATGAAGGATGATCACTGGGATCAGGGGTTATCTGTGCCCATGCAATCAGCGCCACAGCTTTCAGAGAGCACCTTCGGAAGGAGAGGAGCCAGGGCAGAAACCTGGAGGATGCAATTCCTTTCTCCAACTCTTCCCCTAAAGCCATCAACTCTGGCTTGGTTACAGTTCCACAATTGTCCATCTTGTACTTCACTGAAGCATCTATTCTTCATGTGTGAGAACTGACAAGTGCCTGTAAGCTTGTCAACAGAAGGGTCCTGCTACCTTGGTCAATTATTTTGTCAACTGATGTCCACACATGCTTACATCCGGTCACTAGATAACGATTAGAATCATTGAATCCCTATAGTACAGAGGGAGGCCATTTGGCCCATCGAGTCTGTACCGACCACAATCCTACCCAGGCCCTATTCCTGTAACCCCGCACATTTACCCTACTAATCCCCCTGACACTAGGGTCAATTTAGCATGCCCAATCAACCTAACCCGCACATCTTTGGATTGTGGGAGGAAACCGAAGCACCCAGAGGAAACCCATGCAGACACGGGGAGAAAGCGCAAACTCCACACAGACAGTGACTCCGAGGCCAGAATTGAACCTGGGTCCTTGGCGCTGGGAGGCAGAGGTGCTAACCACTGTGCCACCGTGCCTAAAGGCAAATTGAACTAACTGATACAACTTTAAAGAGGGCGTAGATACCAAGATCTGTGAATGTGGCAAGGCAAATTGAGAAATCATTGGCTTTATTAATATAGATGTAGTACAAATAAGCAAGTTATGTTAAGCCTTTATAGGGCACTGGTTATGCCTCAGTGTTCAGTTCTGGATGCTACATTTAGGAAAGGTATCACAGTCTAGGAGAGGGTGAAAACTGGAATGGTATCAGGAAGAGGGAGTTCAGTTTGGTGAGGAAACTAGAGAAGCTGGTCTTGTTGTTAGTTGGACATGTCCGGTAGCACTCTTGCCGGAGTCACAAGGTTCTGGGTTCAAATCCCCATTACAGGACTTGTGCACAAAAATCAAGGTTGACACACTCCTATGCAGTACTGAGGAAGTGCTGCACAGTTCCACATGTGTGGCGTGGAATACATTGCCTGAAAGGGTGGTAGAAGCAGAATCAATAATAACATTTACACTTGAAGGGAAAAACATTACAGGATTAAGGGAACAGCAGGGGAAAGAGATTAGCTGGGTAACTCCAAAAGAGCCACAGGTACAACAGACTGAATGACTTACTTTGGCGCATGATTCTATCTAATCCAATTTAGTGATATGGGTTGGGGGCCACTCCAGCTTGACCTATTCAGCCCACCCAAAATACAACTCCTGTGTGGGAGGCTGGAAAAACCCTCCCACACATGGCTCCAATACAAACTCCGTCTGGACAAATGAATGGGAATCATTGGACAGGACAAGCAAGTACCTGGTCTCAAACCCAACCCAACAGCTGCCTGGTTTCAACCTGCCAAGGAAAGAGTCCACCCCCAACAGGTTCAGGAGCACCTCTGCTTGGCCAAACTACACAGGCTGTGCGCCTGTGGGTGAGAGCAAACTGCACCACATCACAGAAGAAGAGTGTCTAATCCACAGACTCAGTATCCGCACTCAACGCGGCAAGATCGGAACAAACTGCTTGGCTTAGGGACTTTATATTTCCTAAATAAAAAAAGGTTGAGTGTAAGTATTGACTTGGATACTGGGGAGGACTCCCCTGTTCTTTCACTGATACAATTACAAGGAGCATACCGTACAGCAAAGAACTAGGCCATTCAGCCCAACCCATTCATGCTAGTAGTTATGTTCCATTCAAGTTTCCTATCCTTTCTCAGCCAATTGTCAGTATAATCTTTTATTCTTCTCTCTCATGTGCTTACCTAGCTTTTCCTTAAATGCATTTTTTTCATGAGAGCTCAGTACAGGGTCTGTGCTTTTTGTAATACATATCAATTATTCCGACTTAAATGTAGGAGGCATAATTAAGAGGTTTGAAGATGTTACAAAAACTTATGATAGTGAGGAAGAAAGCCAGAGTGCAGGGAGATAAGAATGGACCTGTCAGCTGGGCAGCAGAGTTACAAATAGACTTCAATCCAGAGAAGTATGAGGGCATGCATTTGGGGAATCAAACAAGCCAAGGGAAAGTTCAATAAATAGTATGACATTGAGAAGTGTGGAGGAAGAGAAGAATCCTGCAGTGCATGTTCACAAACCTAGGAAGGGCAGTATGAGATAATTAAGGTGGTATTACTGGATACTTTCCTTTATTAACCATAGCATAATATGCAAGAGCAGGAAGATTGTGTTGGAATTGTATAAAACTGTAGTTAGGCCACAACTAGTGTACTGGGTACAGTTCTGGTCACTGCGCGACAGGAAGGATGCAGTTGCACCGAGAGGGCGCAGAGTTGAGTTACGGGGACTTTTCCTGGACTGGAGAATTTTAGGTATGAGGAATGATTGGGTAGGCTGGGGGCTTTTCGGAACAGATTAGCTGGGAGAAGCCGAAATGATATGGGGCCTGGATGGAGCAGATTAGAAGGATTCAATTCCTGCAGCAGAGGGGTCACTACCCAGGGGGCATATATTTAATTAAATTGTGGAAAGATTTAGAGGGATACGGAGGAGATCACCCAGAGGGTGGTGGGGTTCTGGCACTCGCTGCCTCGAAAGGTGGCAATGGCTTCTTGAAACCCTCACTGCACTTGAGATTCTGTTAGCGACAAGGCTAGGAACCCAGCTGGCTAGTGGGATGAGACTGGATAGCTCTTTCAGTCGTCATTGGCAGAATGACTCAAATGACCACCTTCAGTGCTGTAAATTTTCTGTGTTTTCTCAGAACCCAAGTCAATCTTCCCCTCACTGACGGAGGGGCCAGAAAGGCAATTGATAACAACCTGATCACTTCTCCAGTCAGGTTACAAGGAATGAAATCTGGGACTTTCCTGGCCTGTTATGATTCAACTGCTCGCTGCAGCTTGGCTACCCGAGTGGGGAGGGGAACTGAAACTTTTTAAAATCATGTAATTGAAGAAAGGCATTACAAGTCAACATGTCCTGAAACCAGGTCTTATTTAATAAATGCCAAAGTTGCCATCCTGTCAGTTGTTAACCATTTTCCTATTCGCATCTTCACTTGCCAACTCTGAACATTAAATTTTGATGTTACGCTGCAGTACGTTTCACATTATACAGCTCATGCATGCCCTGCGCTGTGGACAATGCCTTCTTTAAAACCATTCCAACACGAATACTAATTAAAAATTGACCTTTCAATCCACAAACTTCCTGTACACTACTGGAGAGAATAATGGTAACTGCAAAATATCTCCGAGACTAATAACTTGAGTCAGTAAATCTCATGATGTGCCAGTTGTTGATGTGTCAACGTGGCTCACTCTGGAACACTCTGCTCTCAGCCAAGGGTTTGTGGATTCAAGCTTCACTGACACATCTAGGCAAGTTGGAGGATTAATGCATGGTTTTGCAAGTACCATCTTTTGGATAAAATATTAACCTGAGGCCCTGTCCGAATATGGGGATCCCATGATTTTCCTGGTGTCCTTGCCGACATTCCTCCTTTAATCAACAGGATCAAAACAAGATTCTCTGGTCAGTTATCTCGTCTGCTGCTTGCTGACAAAATAATTGCAACTGAACTTCAAAGATTTTCCATTTATATAGTTCCTGTCACAACCTCAGATTATGTCTCAACTTTTCACAACAAATAAAGCATTTCTTTGAAGGGTAGTCATTGCTGTAACGTAGGGAAACACAGCAGTGAATCGACACACAGCCAGGTCTCACCCACAGCCACGAGACAAAACCATATAATATGTAATAGTGATGTTGGGAGAGGGATAAAAACTGCCCAGGACAACAGCTTTACTCTTCTGCTAAAATAGTGCCACTGAACCGTAAAATCCCTATGTGAGGAAGGAGGCCATTCGGCCATCGAGTCTGCACGGGTTTTGTGAAAGAGCATCTTAACCCAGGTCCACCCCCCTGCCCTATCTATCCCCACACATTTACCAAGGCTAATCCATTTAACCTGCAAATCTTTGGACTGTGGGAGGAAACTGAAGCATCCGGAGGAAACCCACGCAGACACGGGGAGAATGTGCAGACTCCACATAGATAGTCACCCAAGGTTGGAATAAACCCAGGTCCCTGGCGCTGAGGCAGCGGTGCTAATTGTGCCACCCCGATAAGATGGTTTAAATAATCCACCTCAGAGGGCAGCCAGGATCTCAGTTTAAAGGCTGACTCAAAAGACATCTGCACTTCGTAACACTGCACTGGAGTCTCAGCTGAGTTTGTGCGCTTGATCTCTGCAGGGGGTGTTGAAAACACGCCCTTCTGCCTCAGATGTAAAAGTAATTCAGAGACTGTAAAACTCTTTAGAGACATTCTGAAGATGTAAAATATCAAATAGAAATGCTCTGTGTGTGTTACACAGAAAAATAAACGAGGGTTAATCCCTGGATTGACCTTGGTCATCTCCTCTAGAATCCCAAATTTAACCCCTCTGAGCTTCCTGATCTGCCAGGCATTTGGGCCACTACAAATAGCCCAGGAGCCTCAGGACAGGGAATTGGGAAAAGGGGCAGGCAGGAAGACAAAACAGAAGTTAGTCAGGGTTCTGGACCATTATTCAATGATTCCTCCTGGAAAGTGTCCCATTGTCAGCTACAGAAAGGCTTTGCTTGGCTGTGATATAACAACACCCCAGTTCAACCTGCCAACATTAACTATCTGGGCATGAATGTTAAAACAATTTAATTGTATTTATTTTACATTTACTGATGTATTTGTCCAGGGTGTTGGTGAAGTCACACCTCAAGTATTGTGCGTAGTTTTGGTCTCCTCATCTGAGGAAGGATGTCCTTGCTATAGAGGAAGTACAGCAAAGATTTACCACGCTGATTCCTGGGATGGCAGGTATATCATATGGGGAGAGACTACATCGGTTGGGATTACATTCACTGGAGTTTAGAAGAGTGTGAGGGGATCTCAAAGAAACTTATAAAATGCTAACAGGGTTCATAGAATCGCTACAGTGCAGGAGGAGGCCATTCGGCCTATCGAGTCTGCACCCACAACAATCCCACCTAACCCTATCATCCCACATATTTACTCCGCTAATCCCTCTAGCCTATGCATCCCGAGATAATAAGGGGCAATTTAGCATGGCCAATGCACCCAACATGCACATCTTTGGACTGTGGGACAAACCGGAGCACCCGGAGGAAACCCACGCAGACAATGACCCAAGACCGGAATCGAACCAGGTCTTTGGAGGGTTAGACTGGGTAGATTCAGAAAGAATGTTCCCGACGGTGGGGGAGTCCAGAACTAGGCCCACTTGGAAATAAGTGGATGTATTAGTGAGAGGCAACATGGTTTTGTGAAGGGGAGGTCGTGTCTCACTAACTTGATCGAGTTTTCCGAGGAAGTGACAAAAATGATTGATAATGGGTAGGGCAGTGAATGTTGTCTACATGGACTTCAGGAAGGTCTCTCATGGCAGACTGATGCAGAAGATGAAATGGCATGGGATCTGAGGTGAGCTGGCAAGGTGGATACAGAACTGGCTCATGTCACAATATTTGTAACTCCCACAGTTGCATGGACCTGCAGAGTTTCACTGGCTGTCTTGTCTGGAGACAATACACATCTTTTTAGCCTGTCTTGATGTTCTCTCCACTCCCATTGTTTTGTTTCTTAAAGACTGGATTAGTTGTAAGTATTCGCATTCCAACCATTATTCATGTAAATTGAGTCTGTGTCTTTATAAATTCTGTTTGTGAACAGAATTCCCACTCACCTGAAGAAGGGGCTTAGAGCCTCGAAAGCTTGTGTGGCTTTTGCTACCAAATAAACCTGTTGGACTTTAACCTGGTGTTGTTAAACTTCTTACTCAGTCAAAGAAGACAGAGGGTAGCAGTGGAAGGGTGTGTTTCTGAATGGAGGGCTGTGACAAGTGGCGTTCCTCAGGGATCAGTGCTGGGACCTTTGCTGTTTGTAATATATATTAATGATTTGGAGGAAAATCTAACTGTTTTGATTAGTAAATTTGCAGACGACACAAAAGTTGGAGGATTTGCGGATAGCGATGAGGACCATCAGAGGATACAGATCGGTTGGAGACTTGGGCGGAGAGATGGCAGATGGAGTTTAATCCGGACAAATGTGAGGTAATGCATTTTGGAAGCTCTAATACAGATAGGAAATATACAATAAATGGCAGAACCTTTCAGAGTATTTATAGGCAAAGGGATCTGGGTGTACAGATACAAAGGTCACTGAAAGTGGCAACGCAGGTGGAGAAAGTAGTCAAGAAGGCATACGGCATGCTTGCCTTCATCGGCTGGGGCACTGAGTTTAAAAATTGGCAAGTCATGTTGCAGCTTTATAGAACCGCACTTGGAATATAGTGTTCAATTTTGGTCGCCACACTACCAGAAGGATGTGGAGGCTTTGGCGAGGGTACAGAAAAGATTTACCAGATGTTGCCTGGTATGGAGAGCATTAGCTATGAGGAGAGGTTGGAGAAACTTGGTTTGTTCTCACTGGAACGACAGAGGTTGAAGGGCGACCTGATAGAAGTCTTCAAGGTTATGAGAGCCATGGACAGAGTGGATAGTCAGAAGCTTTTTCCCCAGGGTGAAAGAGTCAATTACTAGGGGGCACAGGTTTAAGGTGCAAGGGGCAAGGTTTAAAGGAGATGTACGAGACAGATTTTTTACACAGAGGGTGGTGGGTGCTTGGAACTCGCTGCTGGGGGAGGTAGTGGAAGCAGATACGATAGTGAGTTTTAAGGGGCGTCTGGACAAATACATGAATAGGATGGGAATGGAGGGATATGCTCCCCGGAAGGGTAGGGGGTTTTAGTTCAGTCGGGCAGCATGGTCGCTGCAGGCTTGGAGGGCCGAAGGGCCTGTTCCTGTGCTGTAATTTTTTTTGTTCTTTGTTCTAGGGGTCATAGTTTGAGGATAAGGGGTAAACCTTTTAGGACTGAGGTGAGGAGAAATTTCTTCACCCAGAGGGTGGTGAATGTGTGGAATTCACCACCACAGAAAATAGTTGAGGCCAAAACATTGTCTGATTTCAAGAAAAAATTAGATAGCCCTCTTGGGGCTAAAGGGATCAAGCGATATGTGAGGAAGGGTGATCAGGATATTGAATTCGATAATCAGCCATGATCAAAATGAATGGCGGAGCAGGCTCGAAGGGCCGAATGGCCTACTCTTGCTTCTAGTTTCTATGTATTTTATTTTAGATTATTTTAGCCAGGAATGCAATGCTGCACACGTACGGTACAATATTTCAACTTGTATGTTGTTTTCTCCAGGTGAGTTATGTCCAAAGGAACCTGACTCTGGCTTTAACATTGATTCCTACGGCAACCTATGATTCACTTAAAGTCACAATTTTCAGGAACGCGACCACAACTTGACGCGAGGACTTGAGATTCATGAAGGACAGCACTGGGTGAGGTGAAATTTCACCTGCATCCACAGACTCTCAGGTCAGCGGCAGTTAGCACCTCCGGGAGAAGGGAATAAATAAAATCTCTAGCTGACGATTTTGGTCTTCTAAAAGACTGGGGGTTGACATTAAAATAAACAGAAATGAAAAGGAGAATGAGATTTAGTGCGGCATTTGTGGGGGAAAAAGGGGTTGTAATAAAGGGAGAACAATCGCTAGGTGGGAGGGTATTATGGGGCTTTGATGATAATTACAAATAAGAGTGACCATGAGAGTTGGAACTCATGAAAAATATAACCAGGTCAAAAGCAATTCTTAAACCCCCAGGACAAGAGTAACTGCAATTTAACCTACGAACAAAGTACAGCACAATTGGATTGAAGGATCTTGGTCAAATAAATACCAGCTCTCAGTTCCCTTAAATTACTTTTGGTGCACAGGAATTTTCACTTAACCCATGAACACAATCACAGCCAAATACATACTGCCAATGCTGACTGCACCTGAAACTCATCTCATATCCCCAGGTTCTGACAGGCCGGCTCAGAGTTTCAAAGAGTCACAGTTTCACAGCACAGAAAGAGGCCCTTGGCCCACTGTGTCTGTGCCGGCCATAGAATCTCTACAGTGCAGAAGGAGGCCATTTAACTCATCGAGCCGGCACCGACTTGCTGATAGTGTCTTACCTAGATCCTCTCCCCTGCCCTTGCGCCACAACCCTGTACGTTCACCATGGCTAATCCATCTAATCGACACATATTGGCGACACTAAGGGGCAATTTGGATTGTGGGAGGAAACCGGAGTGCCCAGAGGAAACCCACGCAGACATGGGAGAACATGCTAACTCCACAGAGGCTGCAACTGAACTCAGGTTCCTTGCGCTGTGAGGCAGCAATGCTAACCACTGTGCCACTCTTGAGCCAACAAGTACCTATCTATTCTAATCCCATTTTTCAGCACTTTGTCCATCGCCTTGTATGCTATGGTGTTTCAAGTACTCATCTAAAGGCTTCTTAAGTGTTGCGAGGGTTCCCCCTGCTACCAATCTTCCAGGCAGTGAGTTCCAGATTCCCACCACCTTCTGGGTGAAAAAGCTTTCCTCAAATGCCCTCTAAATCTCCTGCCCCTTACCTTTAAACAATGCCCCCCGGTTAATGACTTCTCTAAGAGGAAATGTTTCTTTCTATCTACCCTATATCCCTCCTAATTTTGTTTCAAACATGCTCTATCTCTGCTTGATATTTCCAGAATCTGCAGCCTTTGTTTTTTGTGGATAATGGGTCAGCACATTTAATTCCCTTCTACCTACTTGTGCACAACAGAGCTAAGCAATCCCACAGCTAATGGGTCAGAGCTCTGCACCCCTTGCGACACCCAGCCAGAAAAGGAGATTACATAACTAACCGGAGGAGGAGACACCACAAACGTCACCATCCTCAACAATGATGGAGGAGGCCCAGCATTTTAGCACAAAAGACAAAACTGAAGCCTTTGCAACCATCTTCAGCTTGAAGTGCCAAGAGACTGAGCCATCTTAGCCTCCTCCTGACATTCCCAGCAGCACAGGTGCCAGTCTACAACTCACTACATTCATTCTATGCAATATCCAGAAATGGCTGAAGGCACTGGATACAGCAATGGCTACAGTATTAATCATAGAATCCTACAGTGCAGAAAGAGGCCATTCGGCCCATCGAGTCTGCACCAACCACAATCCCACCCAGGCCCTATCCACATATCCCTACATATTTACCCACTAATCCCTCAAATTTATGCATCCCAGGACACTAAGGGCCAATCAACCTAGCTCGCACATCTTTGGACTGTGGGAGGAAACCAGAGCACCCGGAGGAAACCCACGCAGACACAGGGAGAACGTGCAAACTCCACACAGGCAGTGACCCAAGCCAGGATTCGAACCCAGGTCCCTGGAGCTGTGAAGCAGCAATGCTAACCACTGTGCTACCGTGCCGCCCAGTTCCTGACACTGTCCCAGCTGTAGTACTGAAGACTTGTGCTCCACAATAAGCTGCACCCTGGCTAAGCTGTTCCAATGCAGCTTCAACAGCTTGGGTCACTGTCTGTGTGGAGTTTGCATATTCTCCCTGTGTCTGTGTGGGTTTCCTCCGGGTGCTCCGGTTTTCTCCCACAATCCCAAGATGTGCGGGTTAGGTGGATTGGCCATGCTAAATTGACCCTCGCTAGGGTAAATGCATGGTGTTGTGGGTGTGGGGCCTGGGTGGGATTGTGGTCGGTGCAGACTCGCTGGGCCGAATGGCCTCCTTCTGCACTGTACGATTCTATGTTATCTTTCCAACAAGATTGCCCAGGTATGTCCTGCCCACAAAAAGCAGCAAAAATCCAATCCAGCCAACAGCATGTCATCAATCTTGATCATCACGAAAGGATGGAAGGTGTCACAACAGTAATATCAAACAGCACAATATCAAGGATCTGCCCAATGATAAACAGTTTGGGTTTTGCCAGTGCCTCATAGCTCCAAAATACATTACAAAGCTTGGCCCAAACATTGACAAAAGAACTGATTCCAAGTAAGATGGCAGCGACAGATGACTGTCTGCACACAGACACTTGACATCAAAGCAGCATTTGACTAAGCATGACACCAATGAGCCCTTTAAACCAAAGTCAATGGGAATCATGGAAATTCTTCACTCATTGAAATCATATCCAACACAAGATAGGTGGTTGCAGTTGTTCGAGGTCAATCATCTCAACCCTGGAATATCACGGAATTCCTCCGGGTAGCATCCTAGGCCCAACCGTCTTCAGCTACTTCATCAATGACCTTCCCTCCATCATAAGGCCAGAAGCAGGGATGATCACTGATGATTGCGGATTGCTCAGTACCATTTGGAACTCCTCAGATACTGAAGCAATCCATGTCCACAAACAAAACGACCTGCGTGCCGATAAGTACAAACTAACATTCTGTCACACAAGAGCCAGGCTACTTGCACCGATACAGCCACCTTCTCAAGGGCAACAAATGCTGGCCTTGCCTGCAATGTCTATATCCATGAATAAAAAAAATAATGCACCCTTTTCTGATTATTCAGAAAATGTAAATCTGTACAGGGTTACACAGGATATACACTAAAGAAACAGGTCATTCAAGCCAACCAGTTCATGCCTGTGTTCGTACTCCACTCGCCTCGATCCTTTCTCATCTAAACCTATCATTGTAACTCTCTAATCCCTTGTTCCTCAAATGCTTGCCTGGCTTCCCCTCAAGTGCTCTTGCACTATTCACTTCGACCACTCCCTGTGGTAGCGAGTTTCATATTCTTACCACTCTTTAGTGAAGAAATTTCTTCTGAATAACCTGTTGGATTTCTGGGTGACGATCTTACATTGACAACCTCTAGTTATGCTCTTCCCTACAAGAGGAAAGATTTTCTCTGTAATCACTCTCTCGAAACCTTTTATCATTTTAAAGGCCTTTTATAGTTCACTTCTCAGCCTTTTTTCAAGAGAGGGAAGACCCAACCTAGTTAGAGTTTTACAGCACAGAAAGAGGCCCTTTGGTCCATCATGTCTATGCTGGCCATCAAGCACCTATCTATTCTAACCCCATTTTCCAGCACTTGGTCCACAGCCTTGTATGCTATGGCATTTCAAGTGCTTATCTAAATATTACTTAAACGTTGTGTGG
Organism: Mustelus asterias; assembly: GCF_964213995.1. NCBI lineage: Eukaryota > Metazoa > Chordata > Chondrichthyes > Carcharhiniformes > Triakidae > Mustelus > Mustelus asterias. The sequence continues at coordinate 20,514,276 of NC_135829.1, read as the reverse complement.
GTTCCCACCGCTATCACCCTTTCAGACAGTGAGTTCCAGGTTGCCACCACCCTTTGGGTGAAAAGGTTTTTCTCAAATCCCCTCTAAATCTCCTGCTCCTTGCCTTAAATCTATGCCCCCGGTTACTGATTCCTCGACTAAGGAGAAAAGTTTCCACCTGTCTATCCAGTCTATGTTCCTCATAATTTTGAATGCATCAATCAGGTCCCCCTCAACCTTCTCTGCTCTAAGGAAAGTAACCCCAGCCTAGCCGCCTCTCTACATAGCTGAAACACTCCAGCCCAGGCAACATTCTTGTGAATCCCCCAGTTCCCTCAGTATTGGCTATCCGCTTGTCACCAAATAACTTCAGGACTGGTAACCCCCCACTCACGCTTCCCCTTGGCACCCCCAAATTTAGACACATTTGATGGCACATTTGTGTCATCCTCAAATTTAGAAATTATGTTTTTGATGTCAAAGTCCAAATCGTTATTGTAAATTGTGAACTGAAGTAGTCCCTGATCTTTGTGGAACACCACTTCCCACCTTAGAATCATAGAATCCCTACAGTGCAGAAGGAGGCCATTTGGCCCATCGGGTCTGCACCGACAGCAATCCCACCCAGGCTCTATTCCCGTAACCCCACAAATTTACCCCGCTAATCCCCCTGACTCTAGGATCAATTCAGCACGGCCAATCCACCTAACCCGCACATCTTTGAACTGTGGAAGGAAACTGGGGCACCCGGGGGAAAGCCACGCGGACACAGGGAGAACGTGCAGACTCCACACAGACAGTGACCCAAGCCGGGAATCGAACCTGGGTCCCTGGGGCCGTGAAGCAGCAGTGCTAGCCACTGTGCCATTGTGCCGCCTGTCTGCACGATTACTCTTTATTCCCACTCTTTGCTTTCTTTCTTGAAACCAGCTAACAATCCATTCTGCCACCTGTCCCCAAACACGACGTTCTCTGACCTTGTTCTATTATGAAGCACCCATTGAAGGCCATTTGAAAATCCAGATAAATTACCAGTGTCTGCCGCCTCAAAAAATTCAATAAGGCCATTCAAGCAAGATTTTCCCTTTTGACATCCACTCTGACAATTGATTGTTATATTTTTCATTCCAAGATGTTCTTTCATTTTCTCCTTTAGTAGGGAATCCACTATTTTTTCCTACCAGTGACATTAAGCTGTCTAGTCTAGCTCCATCTTAAGTCTAGGAATTAAATTAGCTATCCGACAGTCCTCCGGCACTATGTATTTTTCATAGAATAATAGAATCCTTACAGTGCAGAAAGAGGCCATTTAACCCATTGAGCCTACACCGACGGCAACAATTCTAATGAATTATTAGAAATGAGTAGCAATGCCTCTCTCTCTCTCTTCCCTGGGTTCTTTCAGAATATATTATGTAATCCATCCGGATCAGGAGCCTTGTCCTTCAAGTCTGTTTAGCTTGTTCAATACATCCACTTATTTTAAATGCAGGGCGGCACGGTAGCACAGTGGTTAGCACTGCTGCTTCACAGCTCCAGAGTCCCGGGTTCAATTCCCGGCTCGGGTCACTGTCTGTGTGGAGTTTGCACATTCTCCTCGTGTCTGCGTGGGTTTCCTCCGGGTGCTCCGGTTTCCTCCCACAGTCCAAAGATGTGCGGGTTAGGTTGATTGGCCAGGTTAAAAATTGCCCCTGAGATGCGTAGGTTAGAGGGATTAGTGGGTAAATATGTGGGGGTAGGGCCTGGGTGGGATTGTGGTCGGTGCAGACTCGATGGGCTGAATGGCCTCCTTCTGCACTGTAGGGTTTCTATGAATCCATCCGGATCAGGAGCCTTGTCCTTCAAGTCTGTTTAGCTTGTTCAATACATCCACTTATTTTAAATGCACTTATCTCATTACTCATCACCATCCAATGTTACAACTACATGTTCTATCTCCCTGGCAAATACCAAAGCAAAATTATTGAATATTTCCACCATCTTTCTATCGTTACCTGTGATATTATTATGTCTCTACCTTTATGGTCCTATTCCCATCACTGCCTTTCTTTTATTGAAGCACTTGTAAAATATTTTACTGTTTCAATGTCTGTGCCTTGATAATTTCATTTTAATTGTTGCACAATGCCTTTCTAATATTTTTTCCTTCTCTTCTAATCTCTTTATATTCTCTCTCCTCATGCTCTCAATGTTTGCTTCTTTCCTAACCCTTTAATTGTTCCCTTCTGTCCTTGTTCAGCCATGGAGTCCCACTGTTTAGTCTTTCCTTTAGTGGGATATATTTTCCCGACATTCTGAATGTTTCCAATTGTTCCTCTACATCGTTATTTGCCAACAAAGTTGCCCATTTTATTTTTTCCCCCAAGTTCTATTCTCAGACCTTCAAAATCAGCTTTTCTCCAATCGACCAACTTGGATTTTGACATACTTATGTCCATTTCCATCATCTTAAAGCAGGTTATGTTATGATCACCACTGTCTATAGATATTCCCCTATGTTTACTCATTTTATCTGGCTCAACTCATTCCCCATTACTAGATCCAATAGTGAATCTTCCCTTTCATATAAAAGGTTAGAAGGGGGCCCAGTACATGCCATCCGCTTAATCCCTTTACCCGTTTCTTCTATCCAATAACAGGATAATTGAAATCCCCCCATGATTATTATTATCCTTTTTGTTAATCAATTCTCTAATTTATCTGCATATTTCTTCACCCACCTCCCATCTACTATTTGGTAATCTGCAGATTACACCCCTTAGTGTGATTAATTCTTTATATATTCATATGGATTCTATCTTCCTGATGACTGTGGCCCTTTCCTCTATGGCCATTATGTTATCCTGAGTAAGTAACAACAAGGAACTATTGCTATTCAGAGCTATTTCAATTCTGTGCAGAACAAAAACGATTAAAATCTTCTATAGCAGAAGCAAAATCCCATAATCCCATCCATCTTGTGACTGGACCGACTCAAGAAAAGCTTCTTCCCTGCTGCCACCAGACTTTTGAATGGATCTACCTCATATTAAGTTGATCTCTCCCTACACCCTAGCTATGACTGTAACACTACATTCTATACCCTCTCCTTCCCTTCTGTATATACAAAATGCTTTGTCTGAATAGTGCCCAAGAGACAATACTTTTCACTGCATCCCAATACGTGACAATAATAAATCAAATCAAAAAAATAGCACGCAAGAAATATTTTTTACCGTATACTAATACATGTGACAATAATAAATCAAATCAAAAGTCAAATTAAATCAAAAACCAAGTGCCACAAAATCATGGTGGCACAGTGGTTCGCACTGCTGCCTCACAGCGTGCCAGGGGCCTGGGTTCAATTCCGGCCTCGGGTGACTGTCTGTGTGGAGTTTGCACATTCTCCCCGTGTCTGCGTGGGTTTCCTCCGGGTGCTCCGGTTTCCTCCCACAGTCCAAAGATGTGCGGATTAGGTTGATTGGCCATGCTAAATGCTCCTTAGTGTCAGAAGGATTAGCAGGGTAAATATGTGGGGGTCACAGGGATAGAGCCTGGGTGGGATTGTTGTCAGTGCAGGTTCGATGGGCTGAATGGCCTCCTTCTGCACTGTAGGGATTCTATGTGACAACAATAAATCAAAAATATAGCACGCAAGAAACAATATTTTTCACTTTTTTTTAAGTTTAATTATTCACAAGTAGGCTTACGTTAACACTGCAATGAAGTTACTGTGGAAATCCCTTAGTCTCCACACTCTGGCACCTGTTTGGGTACACTGAAGGATAATTTAGCACAGCCAAAGCACCTAACCTGCATGGCTTTCAGAACGTGGGAGGAAACCGGAGCACCCGCAGGAAAACCACGCAGACACGGGGAGAATGTGCAAACTCCGCACAGACAGTGACCAAAGCCGGGAATCAAACCCGGGTCCCTGGCGCTGTGAGGCAGCAGTGCTAACCACTGTGCTACCGTGCTGCCCAAAATATACCAATACATGTGACAATAATGAATAAAATCAAAAATTTTGCACGCAAGAAACAAACAATATTTTTCACTGTACCCCAATAAGTGACAAATAATAAATCAATTCATCAATTAAATCAAAAAGGAAATGCTACAAAATTAGTACGAGGGGTACATAATGATTTGGAACCTTCATAAATCAATAATAGAGTAAGGTTTGAGGTGAAGAGGCAGCCATGAGAAAAAGCTGAGTAAAAGGCTGCCACTTGCTTAGCCACAGTCCCCCAGCTGCCACAGAGAAACAGGGTGAGATGCTGAGAGAGAGAGGGAGGGGCTGAGGGGGCCGAGAGAGGGAGGGGCTGAGGGGGCCGAGAGAGGGAGGGGCTCAGGGGGCCGAGAGAGGGAGGGGCTCAGGGGGCCGAGAGAGGGAGGGGCTCAGGGGGCCGAGACAGGGAGGGGCTCAGGGGGCCGAGACAGGGAGGGGCTCAGGGGGCCGAGACAGGGAGGGGCTGAGGGGGCCGAGACAGGGAGGGGCTCAGGGGGCCGAGACAGGGAGGGGCTCAGGGGGCCGAGACAGGGAGGGGCTCAGGGGGCCGAGACAGGGAGGGGCTCAGGGGGCCGAGACAGGGAGGGGCTCAGGGGGCCGAGACAGGGAGGGGCTCAGGGGGCCGAGACAGGGAGGGGCTCAGGGGGCCGAGACAGGGAGGGGCTCAGGGGGCCGAGACAGGGAGGGGCTCAGGGGGCCGAGACAGGGAGGGGCTCAGGGGGCCGAGACAGGGAGGGGCTCAGGGGGCCGAGACAGGGAGGGGCTCAGGGGGCCGAGACAGGGAGGGGCTCAGGGGGCCGAGACAGGGAGGGGCTCAGGGGGCCGAGACAGGGAGGGGCTCAGGGGGCCGAGACAGGGAGGGGCTCAGGGGGCCGAGACAGGGAGGGGCCCGAGACAGGGAGGGGCCCAGGGGGCCGAGACAGGGAGGGGCCCAGGGGGCCGAGACAGGGAGGGGCTCAGGGGGCCGCGACAGGGAGGGGCTCAGGGGGCCGAGACAGGGAGGGGCTCAGGGGGCCGAGACAGGGAGGGGCTCAGGGGGCCGAGACAGGGAGGGGCTCAGGGGGCCGAGACAGGGAGGGGCTCAGGGGGCCGAGACAGGGAGGGGCTCAGGGGGCCGAGACAGGGAGGGGCTCAGGGGGCCGAGACAGGGAGGGGCTCAGGGGGCCGAGACACGGAGGGGCTCAGGGGGCCGAGACACGGAGGGGCTCAGGGAGCCGAGACACGGAGGGGCTCAGGGGGCCGAGACAGGGAGGGGCTCAGGGGGCCGAGACAGGGAGGTGCTCAGGGGGCCGAGACAGGGAGGTGCTCAGGGGGCCGAGAGAGAGAGGGGCTCAGGGGGCCGAGAGAGAGAGGGGCTCAGGGGGCCGAGAGAGAGAGGGGCTCAGGGGGCCGAGAGAGAGAGGGGCTCAGGGGGCCGAGAGAGAGAGGGGCTCAGGGGGCCGAGAGAGAGAGGGGCTCAGGGGGCCGAGAGAGAGAGGGGCTCAGAGGGCCGAGAGAGAGAGGGGCTCAGGGGGCCGAGAGAGAGAGGGGCTCAGGGGGCCGAGAGAGAGAGGGGCTCAGGGGGCGAGAGAGAGAGGGGCTCAGGGGGCGAGAGAGAGAGGGGCTCAGGGGCGAGAGAGAGAGGTGCTCAAGGGGCGAGAGAGGGGCACAGGGGGCGAGAGAGAGAGGTGCTCGGGGGCGGGAGAGGTGCTCGGGGGGCGGGAGAGGTGCTCAGGGGGGCGAGAGAGAGGGGCTCGGGGGGGGGCGAGAGAGAGGGGGCTCGGGGGGGGGGCGAGAGAGAGGGGGGCTCGGGGGGGGTGAGAGGGAGGGGGGCTCGGGGGGCGGGAGAGAGGGGGCACGGGGGGGCGAGAGAGAGGGGCACGGGGGGGCGAGAGAGAGGGGGGCTCGGGGGGGGCGAGAGAGGGGGGCTAGAGGGGGCGAGAGAGGGGGAGGCTTGGAGGGGGCGAGAGAGAGAGAGGGGGGCTCGGAGGGGGCGAGAGAGAGAGGGAGTGGGGTGGCGAGAGAGAGAGGGGGGCTCGGGGGGGCGAGAGAGAGAGGGGGGCCTGGGGGGGCGAGAGAGAGAGGTGGGCTCGGGGGGTGCGAGAGAGAGAGGGGGGCTCGGGGGGGGGCGAGAGAGAGAGGGGGGCTCGGGGGGGGGCGAGAGAGAGTGAGGGGCTCAGGGGGCGAGAGAGAGAGGGGCTCAGGGGGCGAGAGAGAGAGGGGCTCAGGGGGCCGAGAGAGAGAGGGGCTCAGGGGGCCGAGAGAGAGAGGGGCTCAGGGGGCTGAGAGAGAGAGGGGCTCAGGGGGCCGAGAGAGAGAGCGGCTCAGGGGGCCGAGAGAGGGGCTCAGGGGGCCGAGAGAGAGAGGGGCTCAGGGGGCCGAGAGAGAGAGGGGCTCAGGGGGCCGAGAGAGAGAGGGGCTCAGGGGGCCGAGAGAGAGAGGGGCTCAGGGGGGCGAGAGAGGGGCTCAGGGGGCGAGAGAGAGAGGGGCTCAGGGGCGAGAGACGGGCTCAGGGGGCGAGAGAGAGAGGTGCTCGGGGGGTGGGAGAGGTGCTCGGGGAGGCGAGAGAGAAGGGCTCGGGGGGGCGAGAGAGAAGGGCTCGGGGGGGCGAGAGAGAGGGGGCCCGGGGGGGTGAGAGAGAGGGGAGCTCAGGGGGGGCGAGAGAGAGGGGAGCTCGGGAAGGGCGAGAGGGAGGGGGGCTCAGGGGGGGCGAGAGAGAGAGGGGGGCTCAGGGTGTCGAGAGAGAGAGGGGGACCCGGGGGGGCGAGAGAGAGAGGGGGGCTCGGGGGGGGCGAGAGAGAGAGAGGGGGGCTCGGGGGGGCGAGAGAGAGAGGGGGGCTCGGGGGGGCGAGAGAGAGTGGGGGGCTGGGGGGGGCGAGAGAGAGGGGGGGCTCGGGGGGGCGAGAGAGAGAGGGGGGCTCGGGGGGGCGAGAGAGAGAGGGGGGCTCGGGGGGGCGAGAGAGAGAGGGGGGCTCGGGGGGGCGAGAGAGGGGGGCTCGGGGGGGCGAGAGAGAGAGGGGGGCTCGGGGGGGCGAGAGAGAGAGGGGGGCTCGGGGGGGCGAGAGAGAGAGGGGGGCTCGGGGGGGCGAGAGAGAGAGGGGGGCTCGGGGGGGGACGAGAGAGAGAGGGGGGGCTCGTGGGGGCGAGAGAGAGAGGGGAGCTCGGGGGGGTGAGAGAGAGAAAGGCGGCTCGGGGGGGGCGAGAGAGAGAGGGGGGCTCGGGGGGGTGAGAGAGAGAGGGGGGCTCGGGGGGGCGAGAGAGAGAGGGGGGCTTGGGGGGGCGAGAGAGAGAGGGGGGCTCGGGGGGGGCGAGAGAGAGAGGGGGTCTCGGGGGGGGGCGAGAGAGAGAGGGGGGGGCTCGGAGGGGGCGAGAGAGAGAGGGTGGCTCAGAGGGGGCGAGAGAGAGAGGGGGGCTCGGGGGGACGAGAGAGAGAGGGGGGCTCGGGGGGGCAAGGGAGGGGGGCCCGGGGCGGCGAGTGAGAGAGGGGGGCCCGGGGCGGCGAGAGAGAGAGGGGGGCTCGGGAGGGCGAGAGAGAGAGGGGGGCTCGGGGGGGCGAGAGAGAGAGGGGGGCTCGGGGGGGCGAGAGAGAGAGGGGGGCTCGGGGGGGCGAGAGAGAGAGGGGGGCTCGGGGGTGCGAGAGAGAGAGGGGGGCTCGGGGGGGGGCGAGAGAGAGAGGGGGGCTCGGGGGGGCGAGAGAGAGAGGGGCGAGAGAGAAAGAGGGGGGCACTGGGGGGGTGAGAGAGAGAGGGGTGCTCGGGGTGGCAAGAGAGAGAGGGGGGGCTCGGGGGGGCGAGAGAGAGAGGGGGGGTTCGGGGGGGAGGGAGAGAGAGGGAGGGGCTTGGGGGGGCGAGAGAGAGAGGGGGGCTCAGGGGTGCGAGAGAGAGAGAGGGGGGGCTCGGGGGGGCGAGAGGGAGAGGGGGGCTTGGGGGGGGCGAGAGAGAGAGAGGGGCGAGAGAGAGAGAGGAGGGCACTGGGGGGGGTGAGAGAGAGAGGGGTGCTCGAAGTGGCAAGACACAGAGGGGGGCTCGGAGGGGCGAGAGAGAGAGAGAGGAGGACTCAGAGACAGAGAGCGAGGGGGGGAACTCAGAGAGCGAGGGGGGGAACTCAGAGAGCGAGGGGGGGAACTCAGAGAGCGAGGGGGGGACTCAGAGAGACAGAGGGGGACTCAGAGAGAGAGAGGGGGACTCAGAGAGAGAGAGGGGGACTCAGAGAGAGAGAGAGAGGGGGACTCAGAGAGAGAGAGAGGGGGACTCAGAGAGAGAGAGAGGGGGACTCAGAGAGAGAGAGAGGGGGACTCAGAGAGAGAGAGAGGGGGACTCAGAGAGAGAGAGAGGGGGACTCAGAGAGAGAGAGAGGGGGACTCAGAGAGAGAGAGGGGGACTCAGAGAGAGAGAGACTCAGAGGAGAGGAGAGAGGGGGGACTCAGAGAGAGAGAGAGGGGGGACTCAGAGAGAGAGAGAGGGGGACTCAGAGAGAGAGAGAGGGGGACTCAGAGAGAGAGAGAGGGGGACTCAGAGAGAGAGAGAGGGGGACTCAGAGAGAGAGAGAGGGGGACTCAGAAGAGAGAGAGGGGGACTCAGAGAGAGAGAGGGGGACTCAGAGAGAGAGAGGGGGACTCAGAGAGAGAGAGGGGGACTCAGAGAGAGAGAGAGGGGACTCAGAGAGAGAGAGAGGGGGACTCAGAGAGAGAGAGAGAGGAGGACTCAGAGAGAGAGAGGGCGACTCAGAGAGAGAGAGAGAGAGGACTCAGAGAGAGAGAGAGAGAGGACTCAGAGAGAGAGAGAGGACTCACAGAGAGAGAGGACTCACAGAGGGAGAGGACTCACAGAGGGAGAGGACTCACAGAGGGAGAGGACTCACAGAGGGAGAGGACTCACAGAGGGAGAGGACTCACAGAGGGAGAGGACTCACAGAGGGAGAGGACTCACAGAGGGAGAGGACTCACAGAGGGAGAGGACTCACAGAGGGAGAGGACTCACAGAGGGAGAGGACTCAGAGGGAGAGGACTCACAGAGGGAGAGGACTCACAGAGGGAGAGGACTCACAGAGAGAGAGGAGGACTCAGAGAGAGAGAGAGAGAGGAGGACTCAGAGAGAGAGAGGAGGACTCAGAGAGAGAGAGGAGGACTCAGAGAGAGAGAGAGAGGAGGACTCAGAGAGAGAGAGAGAGGAGGACTCAGAGAGAGAGAGAGAGAGGAGGACTCACAGAGAGAGAGAGAGAGAGGAGGACTCACAGAGAGAGAGAGGGCTCACAGAGAGAGAGGGCTCACAGAGAGAGAGAGAGGACTCACAGAAAGGGAGAGAGAGGACTCACAGAGAGAGAGAGAGAGAGGACTCACAGAGAGAGAGAGAGGACTCACAGAGAGTGAGAGAGAGGACTCACAGAGAGAGAGAGAGAGGACTCACAGAGAGAGAGAGAGAGGACTCACAGAGAGAGAGAGAGAGGACTCACAGAGAGAGAGAGAGAGGACTCACAGAGAGAGAGACGACTCACAGAGAGAGAGAGAGAGAGAGGAGGACTCAGAGAGAGATAGAGAAGGACTCACAGAGAGATAGAGGAGGAGGACTCAGAGAGAGAGACGACTCACAGAGAGAGAGAGAGAGAGAGGAGGACTCAGAGAGAGAGAGGAGGACTCAGAGGGAGAGAGGAGGACTCAGAGGGAGAGAGGAGGACTCAGAGGGAGAGAGGAGGACTCAGAGGGAGAGAGGAGGACTCAGAGGGAGAGAGGAGGACTCAGAGGGAGAGAGGAGGACTCCGAGGGAGAGAGGAGGACTCCGAGGGAGAGAGGAGGACTCCGAGGGAGAGAGGAGGACTCCGAGGGAGAGAGGAGGACTCCGAGGGAGAGAGGAGGACTCCGAGGGAGAGAGGAGGACTCCGAGGGAGAGAGGAGGACTCCGAGGGAGAGAGGAGGACTCCGAGGCAGAGAGGAGGACTCCGAGGCAGAGAGGAGGACTCCGAGGCAGAGAGGAGGACTCCGAGGCAGAGAGGAGGACTCCGAGGCAGAGAGGAGGACTCCGAGGCAGAGAGGAGGACTCCGAGGCAGAGAGGAGGACTCCGAGGCAGAGAGGAGGACTCCGAGGCAGAGAGGAGGACGCGGAGGGAGAGAGGAGGACGCGGAGGGAGAGTGGAGGACTCGGAGGGAGAGTGGAGGACTCGGAGGGAGAGAGGAGGACTCGGAGGGAGAGAGGAGGACTCGGAGGGAGAGAGGAGGACTCGGAGGGAGAGAGGAGGACTCGGAGGGAGAGAGGAGGACTCGGAGGGAGAGAGGAGGACTCGGAGGGAGAGAGGAGGACTCGGAGGGAGAGAGGAGGACTCGGAGGGAGAGAGGAGGACTCGGAGGGAGAGAGGAGGACTCGGAGGGAGAGAGGAGGACTCGGAGGGAGAGAGGAGGACTCGGAGGGAGAGAGGAGGACTCGGAGGGAGAGAGGAGGACTCGGAGGGAGAGAGGAGGACTCGGAGGGAGAGAGGAGGACTCGGAGGGAGAGAGGAGGACTCGGAGGGAGAGAGGAGGACTCGGAGGGAGAGAGGAGGACTCGGAGGGAGAGAGGAGGACTCGGAGGGAGAGAGGAGGACTCGGAGGGAGAGAGGAGGACTCGGAGGGAGAGAGGAGGACTCGGAGGGAGAGAGGAGGACTCGGAGGGAGAGAGGAGGACTCGGAGGGAGAGAGGAGGACTCGGAGGGAGAGAGGAGGACTCGGAGGGAGAGAGGAGGACTCGGAGGGAGAGAGGAGGACTCGGAGGGGAGAGAGGAGGACTCGGAGGGAGAGAGGAGGACTCGGAGGGAGAGAGGAGGACTCGGGAGGGAGAGAGGAGGACTCGGAGGGAGAGAGGAGGACTCGGAGGGAGAGAGGAGGACTCGGAGAGAGAGAGGAGGACTCAGAGAGAGAGAGGACTCAGAGAGAGAGAGGAGCACTCAGGAGAGAGAGAGGAGGACTCAGAGAGAGAGAGGAGGACTCAGAGAGAGAGAGGAGGACTCAGAGAGAGAGAGAGAGGAGGACTCAGAGAGAGAGAGGAGGACTCAGAGAGAGGAGGACCTGAGAGAGAGAGGAGGACACAGAGAGAGAGAGGAGGACTCAGAGAGAGAGAGGAGGACTCAGAGAGAGGAGGACCTGAGAGAGAGAGGAGGACACAGAGAGAGAGAGGAGGACTCAGAGAGAGAGAGGAGGACTCAGAGAGAGTGAGGAGGACTCAGAGAGAGTGAGGAGGACTCAGAGAGAGTGAGGAGGACTCAGAGAGAGTGAGGAGGACTCAGAGAGAGTGAGGAGGACTCAGAGAGAGTGAGGAGGACTCAGAGAGAGTGAGGAGGACTCAGAGAGAGAGAGGAGGACTCAGAGAGAGAGAGGAGGACTCAGAGAGAGAGAGGAGGACTCAGACAGAGAGAGGAGGTCTCAGAGAGAGAGAGGAGGTCTCAGAGAGAGAGAGGAGGTCTCAGAGAGAGAGAGAGAGGAGGACTCAGAGAGAGAGAGAGAGAGGAGGACTCAGTGAGAGAGAGAGGAGGACTCAGAGAGAGGAGGACTCAGAGAGAGCGGACTCAGAGAGAGAGAGAAGACTCAGAGAGAGAGGACTCAGAGAGAGTGGACTCAGAGAGAGTGGACTCAGAGAGAGTGGACTCAGAGAGAGTGGACTCAGAGAGAGTGGACTCAGAGAGAGTGGACTCAGAGAGAGTGGACTCAGAGAGAGTGGACTCAGAGAGAGAGGACTGAGAGAGAGAGAGAGGACTCAGAGAGAGAGAGAGGAGGAATCAGAGAGAGAGAGAGGAGGAATCAGAGAGAGAGAGAGGAGGACTCAGAGAGAGAGGAGGACTCAGAGAGAGAGGAGGACTCAGAGAGAGAGGAGGACTCAGAGAGAGAGGAGGACTCAGAGAGAGAGGAGGACTCAGAGAGAGAGGAGGACTCAGAGAGAGAGGAGGACTCAGAGAGAGAGGAGGACTCAGAGAGAGAGGAGGACTCAGAGAGAGAGGAGGACTCAGAGAGAGAGGAGGACTCAGAGAGAGAGGAGGACTCAGAGAGAGAGGAGGACTCAGAGAGAGAGGAGGACTCAGAGAGAGAGGAGGACTCAGAGAGAGAGGAGGACTCAGAGAGAGAGGAGGACTCAGAGAGAGAGGAGGACTCAGAGAGAGAGGAGGACTCAGAGTGAGAGGAGGACTCCCACAGAGAGAGAGAGAGGACTCACACAGAGAGAGGACTCACACAGAGAGAGGACTCACACAGAGAGAGGACTCACACAGAGACAGAGGACTCACACAGAGACAGAGGACTCACACAGAGACAGAGGACTCACAGAGAGACAGAGGACTCACACAGAGAGAGGACTCACACAGAGAGAGGACTCACACAGAGAGAGGACTCACAGAGAGACAGAGAGAGGAGGACTGAGAGAGAGAGAGAGAGAGAGGAGGACTCAGAGAGAGAGAGGAGGACTCAGAGTTGAGAGGAGGACTCAGAGTTGAGAGGAGGACTCAGAGTTGAGAGGAGGACTCAGAGTTGAGAGGAGGACTCAGAGTTGAGAGGAGGACTCAGAGTTGAGAGGAGGACTCAGAGTTGAGAGGAGGACTCAGAGTTGAGACGAGGACTCAGAGTTGAGAGGAGGACTCAGAGTTGAGAGGAGGACTCAGAGTTGAGAGGAGGACTCAGAGTTGAGAGGAGGACTCAGAGTTGAGAGGAGGACTCAGAGTTGAGAGGAGGACTCAGAGTTGAGAGGAGGACTCAGAGTTGAGAGGAGGACTCAGAGTTGAGAGGAGGACTCAGAGTTGAGAGGAGGACTCAGAGTTGAGAGGAGGACTCAGAGTTGAGAGGAGGACTCAGAGAGAGAGAGGAGGACTCAGAGAGAGAGAGGAGGACTCAGAGAGAGAGAGGAGGACTCAGAGAGAGAGAGGAGGACTCAGAGAGAGAGAGGAGGACTCAGAGAGAGAGAGGAGGACTCAGAGAGAGAGAGGAGGACTCAGAGAGAGAGAGGAGGACTCAGAGAGAGAGGAGGACTCAGAGAGAGAGGAGGACTCAGAGAGAGAGGAGGACTCAGAGAGAGAGGAGGACTCAGAGAGAGAGGAGGACTCTCAGAGAGAGAGGAGGACTCTCAGAGAGAGAGGAGGACTCTCAGAGAGAGAGGAGGACTCTCAGAGAGAGAGGAGGACTCTCAGAGAGAGAGGAGGACTCTCAGAGAGAGAGGAGGACTCTCAGAGAGAGAGGAGGACTCTCAGAGAGAGAGAGAGGACTCTCAGAGAGAGAGAGAGGACTCACGGAGAGAGAGAGAGGGGACTCACACAGAGAGAGAGAGGACTCACACAGAGAGAGCGAGGACTCACAGAGAGAGCGAGGACTCACAGAGAGAGCGAGGACTCACAGAGAGAGCGAGGACTCACAGAGAGAGCGAGGACTCACAGAGAGAGCGAGGACTCACAGAGAGAGCGAGGACTCACAGAGAGAGCGAGGACTCACAGAGAGAGCGAGGACTCACAGAGAGAGCGAGGACTCACAGAGAGAGCGAGGACTCACAGAGAGAGCGAGGACTCACAGAGAGAGCGAGGACTCACAGAGAGAGCGAGGACTCACAGAGAGAGCGAGGACTCACAGAGAGAGAGAGGACTGACAGAGAGAGAGAGGACTCACAGGGAGAGCGAGGACTCACAGAGAGAGCGAGGACTCACAGAGAGAGCGAGGACTCACAGAGAGAGCGAGGACTCACAGAGAGAGCGAGGACTCACAGAGAGAGCGAGGACTCACAGAGAGAGAGAGGGACTGACAGAGAGAGAGAGGACTCACAGAGAGAGAGAGAGAGAGGACTCCAGAGAGAGAGGACTCCCAGAGAGAGAGGACTCCCAGAGAGAGAGAGGACTCCCAGAGAGAGAGGACTCCCAGAGAGAGAGGACACACAGAGAGAGAGGACACACAGAGAGAGAGGACTCACAGAGAGAGAGGACTCACAGAGAGAGAGGACTCACAGAGAGAGAGGACTCACAGAGAGAGAGGACTCACAGAGAGAGAGGACTCACAGAGAGAGAGGACTCACAGAGAGAGAGGACTCACAGAGAGAGAGGACTCACAGAGGGAGAGGACTCACAGAGAGAGAGGACTCACAGAGAGAGAGGACTCACAGAGAGAGAGGACTCAGAGAGCGGACTCAGAGAGAGAGAGGAGTCACACAGAGAGAGGAGTCACACAGAGACAGAGAGAGGAGGACTGAGAGAGAGAGAGAGAGAGAGGAGGACTCAGAGAGAGAGAGGAGGACTCAGAGAGAGAGAGGAGGACTCAGAGAGAGAGGAGGACTCAGAGAGAGAGGAGGACTCAGAGAGAGAGGAGGACTCAGAGAGAGAGGAGGACTCAGAGAGAGAGAGGAGGGACTCAGAGAGAGAGAGGAGGACTCAGAGAGAGAGAGAGGAGGACTCAGAGAGAGAGGAGGACTCTCAGAGAGAGAGGGGACTCACAGAGAGAGAGCGAGGACTCACAGAGAGAGCGAGGACTCACAGAGAGAGCGAGGACTCACAGAGAGAGCGAGGACTCACAGAGAGAGCGAGGACTCACAGAGAGAGCGAGGACTCACAGAGAGAGCGAGGACTCACAGAGAGAGCGAGGACTCACAGAGAGAGCGAGGACTCACAGAGAGAGCGAGGACTCACAGAGAGAGCGAGGACTCACAGAGAGAGCGAGGACTCACAGAGAGAGCGAGGACTCACAGAGAGAGCGAGGACTCACAGAGAGAGCGAGGACTCACAGAGAGAGCGAGGACTCACAGAGAGAGCGAGGACTCACAGAGAGAGCGAGGACTCACAGAGAGAGCGAGGACTCACAGAGAGAGCGAGGACTCACAGAGAGAGCGAGGACTCACAGAGAGAGCGAGGACTCACAGAGAGAGCGAGGACTCACAGAGAGAGCGAGGACTCACAGAGAGAGCGAGGACTCACAGAGAGAGCGAGGACTCACAGAGAGAGCGAGGACTCACAGAGAGAGCGAGGACTCACAGAGAGAGCGAGGACTCACAGAGAGAGCGAGGACTCACAGAGAGCGAGGACTCACAGAGAGAGCGAGGACATACAGAGAGAGAGAGGACTCACAGAGAGAGAGAGGACTGACAGAGAGAGAGAGGACTCACAGAGAGAGAGGACTCACAGAGAGAGAGAGGACTCACAGAGAGAGAGAGGACTCACAGAGAGAGAGAGGACTCACAGAGAGAGAGAGAGGACTCACAGAGAGAGAGAGGACTCACAGAGAGAGAGAGGACTCACAGAGAGAGCGAGGACTCACAGAGAGAGCGAGGACTCACAGAGAGAGCGAGACTCACAGAGAGAGCGAGGACTCACAGAGAGAGCGAGGACTCACAGAGAGAGCGAGGACTCACAGAGAGAGCGAGGACTCACAGAGAGAGCGAGGACTCACAGAGAGAGCGAGGACTCACAGAGAGAGCGAGGACTCACAGAGAGAGCGAGGACTCACAGAGAGAGCGAGGACTCACAGAGAGAGCGAGGACTCACAGAGAGAGCGAGGACTCACAGAGAGAGCGAGGACTCACAGAGAGAGCGAGGACTCACAGAGAGAGCGAGGACTCACAGAGAGAGCGAGGACTCACAGAGAGAGCGAGGACTCACAGAGAGAGCGAGGACTCACAGAGAGAGCGAGGACTCACAGAGAGAGCGAGGACTCACAGAGAGAGCGAGGACTCACAGAGAGAGCGAGGACTCACAGAGAGAGCGAGGACTCACAGAGAGCGAGGACTCACAGAGAGAGCGAGGACATACAGAGAGAGAGAGGACTCACAGAGAGAGAGAGGACTGACAGAGAGAGAGAGGACTCACAGAGAGAGGACTCACAGAGAGAGAGGACTCACAGAGAGAGAGAGGACTCACAGAGAGAGAGAGGACTCACAGAGAGAGAGAGGACTCACAGAGAGAGAGAGAGGACTCACAGAGAGAGAGAGGACTCAACAGAGAGAGAGAGGACTCACAGAGAGAGAGAGGACCTCACAGAGAGAGAGAGGACTCA